>NC_041340.1:35161467-35348967 GCF_004354835.1 Perca flavescens
CCTAGCACAGCTAATTGCAATGCAGCCATCATTAATTCATGTTTTGAAAGGGGAACACCACTTTAATTAAGAATTCCAATAGGTTATTCAATCAATATTTGTGAACATGAGCTACTCTCTCTCAAAGCCAGAAACCAGTGAGGTCAGTCTTAAACTTGTGATGTCATCAAGTATGAAGTCTGGAGCTGCTCCGTAGACCCGAATGAGCTTTATTCTTTTGTGGTATGTAAACATATGTGTGACTTCATCAATATGAGTTTTAGCTCTTAAGTTTTTGGATTTGGGAGACAGTTGTTCATGTTCATTAATACTTTTGGACTGTATTAAACCATTATAAAGACAGTTATATCGTTCCCACTGGATTAGGGAGGTTATGCTTTGTTTGAAAATTTGTTTGAAAAATGAGTTACTACCTTCAAAATCTGTGAATACGTTTTATAAAGTGTGGGACTCTGAGTTGTCTCTGAGAACATTTTCCTAACTTTTAAGTTGTATCAGTTTATCAATCAATCAATCAATCAAAATGTATTTATATAGCACTTTACAGCAACCAGCAGGTATCCAAAGTGCTTAACATCGGAAACCAAGAGTCAAACACATCATACAATATAAAGAATGAACATAGAAAACAGTAAAATCACAAAAGGTTACAGAGAAACAGAAGAATGAAATTGTCACACCACTGCTACGTATTAAAAACCAGACTAAACAGATACGTTTTGAGTTTGGACCTAAAAAGAGCTACATCTGTAATAATGCAAATATCAGGGGGTAACTTGTTCCAGAGTCTTGGGGCAGCAACTGCAAACGCCTGATCACCCCACCGTTTATACCTTGACCTTGGCACTTCTAAAACTCGCTGATTTGAAGAACGCAATGACCGGTTGTGCGTCCGCAAAGTTAAAATTTCAGACAAATACTCCGGGGCCAGACCGGTTTAGTACTTTTCTTATCTGTTATTTATTTTTAGTACAGTGGGGCCCGTGGTTAATAGGAGGTTAACGAAAGATGAATGTCACCAATCCACCCGTCATAACCAAAAGACAGCCAACCAACTGCCTCAGGAATTACAAGAGCTTCCTGTTCATCAATTATTAATTTACAAACAATATGACAAGCACACATTTCCTGCCTGTAGTATGATCTAACCCCTTTAAACTGCATTTATCAAGGTGGTAGGCTATTCTGATAGACCTTTACTGCCTGACAAAATGATACCATGCTTTTAACCACATTGATTGAGGAAGAAGGCCATTCTGATTGATGTTTTCTGACTGACAGAATGAGCTACCTTCCTTTTAAACACATTTATTAAGGAGGTAGGCCATTCTGATAGACTTTTCCTGCCTGACAGAATGAGCTAATATCCTTTTAACCACATTTTCTACAGGGGTAGGCCATTCTGATAGACTTTTCTTGACTGACATAATGAGCTACCCTCCTTTAAACTGCATTTTACGACCATGTAGGCCATTCTGATGGACATTTCCTGTCTGATCAAATGAGCTACCCTCCTTTTTACCGCATTTATTTTTATTTATTTTAAGGAGATAGACCATTCTGATAACTATATATACTACTCATTATTTATTTTGTGCTTACAAATTACAGTTTCATGTGTTCATTTTATATTTTTTCAACATAACACAGCTGCACAACACATGCTGGTATATCAATGATTAGGCATTGAATAATAACTTTTATTTATATAGCGCCTTTCAAGAAACACAAGGACACTTTACAGAATAAGAGGGTGTAGGTAAACAGGTGGTGTTTATATATAGGCCTATATACAGTATGCTATAGTGATGGTGTTTTTTTGAATCCTTGTATTTTTCACTGTGCTAATAATCAGTCTATGTGTTCAACATGTTGTAAAATGTTCACTGTGAGTGCCAGCTGTAAAATCATTAGCAAAGTCAGTAAAAGACTTGACCTAAACTAAACCTAATTGGACACATTTATTTTGTAGAAGATGAAGTGAAAAGTACTGTAGTACCTACAGTGGCAGGTACAGGGTGTGAAAATAGTGGCAGGTTTGGAAGATGTTTAACTTTTGGCCAACAGAGGGCAGCATTGACACAGAGTAGTCACGCAGCAAAGTAGGTGATCTCCATCCCTCTCTGACCTCTCACAATGAGGATAACAAAAAGGGGGCTGTCATTTGGGCGAAATAGAGGATGTCATTGAGCTATTCTATCAGCGATAAGCCCAAGATGCACCATCATCATTATCTCTCTTCTTGTGTCTCTCAATGCTCTCCCCACTCTTTATCTGATAATCAAATCTAGATTACAAGCTCTGAATATTTCCAGCAGGGAGGCATCGACGAATTTGGCTTGAGGAAACAGAATTCACATGATGGAACATGTCTTTGGATAATAGTTACTTTCCCCCTCTTTGCTCCTCTTTGCGCTGGAGAAACTTCTCTGTGTGCGAGTGCCATTAGTTATGAGGTGGCCATTGTTCTCTGTCAGAAAAATGAGAGGGCAGACACATCACTGGGAGCTTGATTCTCCACGCTGTCTCTGTGTGTGTTTTGATCATCCTGCACAGACATATGAAAGCAGAGAAGGTCGCTCACGCCGGAGAGGACGATTGCTGCGGCACGGCACATAATTAATAGGGAAAGAGATCCCCTCTTGGAGTGACCTGACAATGGTTGAAAACTCCTCAGCATTTTCTCAGGACACACTGATTAGAGCTGATCCTGTTACCCTCTCTAATCACTGTTTTTGTTTGCCCTGAATGCACCCATGCATTCCTGATTTGGAGAAAACTCAAGATGTGCTTTGGAGATGTCACGGGTTTGTCATGGCCTGCTGGACCTCTAAATACCTTCGTGTAGGTGCATTTCAAAAATGGTGTCTAACACTTTGATGACACATGTACACCTTGAAAGTATACACACAAACAGTGCACAGGGCAGGTGCTTATCATGAAAGATCCAGACCACAAAAACAGAAATTTTACTGTGGATCTGGATGTGACAAATTTATCATGTCTAATTTTTGATTGACTTAAATGAAATACTTCTGAATTGCCCTGATTCAGTAGTTCTTTTTACTGTGACAATCTACAGCAATAAATCTAAATTTCCAGTGAGACATTTCCAGATTCTCTTCCTCATTCCACAGGTCTTAACCAGCTTGCATTTAAGTCCAATAGCAGCGGATTGTCCTACACAGAGGGCAGAACCAACTTCTCTTGCCAACATTTACGTAAGTGCACCAATCCAAGAACATTTCAGACTGATTCAGACACTTTAACCTACTTCCAGATTAAGAAGATCTGCCTTGGGCTAGATTACAATTCAAGGAAAAGGTCACAGAAGGAAATTATTTTTGATGTATGTGCAGTAAGGTTTGTAAAAATCTTAAATAATATTATGCACATTGTCCTTAATAACTTAATAACTCAAATGTGAATAACCAGATGATAAACTGTTCAACAGATTTTCTAAGCCTTGAAAAAAAAAAAAAAAAAAAAAAAAAGAACATTTAACTGTCTAGTATTTGTATAGGAGTGACTGTGAATTCTTTTGGAGTTGAGTCAGTTTGTTTAACTTAGCTTGATTTTGGGCGAAGGTCCACGGACACAGTGCTTTTTATCAGTCAGATTTGAGGACTGCTGTTGGCTCAGTCAGCATCCCCAGAGGAGGACTCCTCACTCAGATCACATGTCAATACTCAAGAATGTAGATCTGTCACTACCCACAACTAAATATCATTTTTCCTCCCTTTCATTTCTCTCTCTTTCCCTCTCTTTGCGAGGCTCTTTGAAGTAATAGTGAAAGGATCCCAGACTGTAGCAAATTACCTGAGGACTGAAACATTTTTGACATAAGTCCTGAGAGACGGGGCGAGCCACTTTTCCTGGCGGCCCCTTTGCCGTTTTTAATCTGGGGCTGAGGGAGACATAGGCGCTGACAGAATGATGGGACAGCTGGACGTGCTTCCAGGCCAGTAGCAACTGGGCAAAAGAAAAGCCAGGAGAAGGGCCACTGCCGACATCTCACCACAGAGCCAACAACTCAGGACAGCAGACAGACGCAGGATGGAGCATGACAAGTGTCCACGGGAGACATCCAACTCCTCCATCTTGACTTAACAGCTTGTATCTCCAATCATGGAGGATGGAATTATAAAAAGAAATATATTTGTTTTGGTCTTATTTTGGGCAAAAAGGTTTCATTAATGACAATTGATTGCACCACCAATGTGGTGCAGTTGGTCAGTGCACCACTTTGGCCCAGACTGAAAGATCTAAAAAACTATTGGATGAATTGCCGTTGTGTGATGTCGAAATGTAATACCTTTGGTAACCCCCTGGCTTTTCATCTAGCGCCACCATCAGGTCAACGTTTCTGTTTGTCCAGTACTTTGGTTTATGAAGAAATACCTGCAAAACTAATTACATTCCCATCAGTCTCAGCAGCTAATTGGCAAATGCTAAGATAAGAGAATGAACATGATAAACATAATACCGGCTAAACATCAGCATGTTTGCATTGTCATTGCGAGCATGTTAACGTGCCGATGTTAGCACCACTGTGCCTGAGTGCGGTCTCACAGAGCTGCTAGTATGGCTGTATTCTCTGAGACGGCCTTCAAGATGGCGGACCAGATCCACTTCTGGTTCAAGTGAGGACCGAAGAGTGAGGTCAAATAAGTGACTTGAGATGTACCCTTTGTCTTGTTTCCAAAACTTTTGGGCTAATTGTTGCTTATTTGGATATACATTTTAAAGTAATTGAGAAAAAACCCTAGAGCAACATTTTATTTATTTTTATATATTTATTCATTTTATTTGTTAGGGACCATGTACAATTAGCCTTAGGCTAATTTACATCTGCAATCCCCCAGGCAGGGTAGCCTAGAAATCTAGACAAAAAAGTTTAAGAGGTAATTTGAAAGACAACCGTTTATCCCGCCTCTCGTATTGAGCCCTGCCAATGGTGAGTTCCCAGACCCAACATCTGAATGTGGGTCTGGCTTGTCAGGCTACAGGCACAATTTAAATCCAACAGTAAAAACATGACAACATCTAAAAAAAACAACAAGACAGATCACAAATCCTGCATCAATATAATGCCCATTGTGACACACACACACACACACACCTGTTCAGCACATGTTGAAAAACCAAAAGATAAAAGAAATAAAAGTAAAAAAAAGCAGAATGTTAATGGTTGCAGAGTTGATTGGTTTTTAAATAATGTTTTAATTGAAATTTGAAGCTTTTGATGGAACTACAGGTCTTTATGTTGTCTGGAATAGCATTCTATTGAGTTATGGCTTTAACTGAAAATGCTGACTGTCCAAAGGTTGTATAACGGAAGGGTACGGTGCAGTTATGTATGGAGGCTGTTCTGGCGGATCTTTCAGAGCTAACAAAGCGGAGATAGACAAAATCATGTAAACAGATGGGAGCCAAGCCATGTAGAATTTTGTACACTGTGCAAAGATTTGAAAATGCAAAATTTCAAAATTCTTTCAATGAGAATCAACAATTACAACAATCGGTAAAACAACCAACATTTTCAGGAAGTCACTGCTCACAGCTAATAGCCATAAGACTAGAAGCAGGGGGAAACCAAAGGTAAAATAAATTCTGCCCACCAGCACCTGAAGCTCTCTAATTATATTAGCGTATTTCCCAAAATGTCAAACTGTTGGTTTAAAATGTAAAACCAAGTTGCAGGAACTTCATATAAGACATTTGACTTGAAAAAACAGGAAATTAGAGGTCATTCAATTCAGCTCTTTGGTGGACAAAGACATCGGAACATCCCAAAATCTCTCCAGGAGCTTTATTGTCTCGGCAAACATGCTTAAAGCAGACAGGAAGTAACTTGAGCCAAACAGGAGGGAATCAAATCAGACATCGCAAGCTTGTTTTTCAGGGCAGGACAATTATATTTGACATACAACGCTTTTCACTCATGCATCAGTACTCTCCACTTTCATGGGCTCCTATCACATTGGTCCAGTAGTTTGTCTTTCTTCCTCTCGATTTTACAAAGTCATTTTGCTGAAGATGATGAACAATGGCCGCCTTTTTAGAGATCCTATAACCTTTTCTTCCTGAGGGACCCCGCTGCAATCAAGTATGCAAGAGTGTATTGTCATTCGCTTGGCTTGCGCTGTCAAAATTGTAATTTTTCCTGCACTGCTTAGAGATATCTTTAGATTCAAAGTGCAATTCATTGTCAACATGATCTCACCTGATATCAGGTCTCTATTGGCTTCATCACATCGCCATATGTTTTGCCAATTTTTTAACCTGGGGTTTTACAGAAAAGTATCAAGAATCAAGCCTTTCCTGTCCGTCTGCCAGTGCTTTCCTGCGTTTTGTGTTTGGACTCTGGAGCTGTCCACTTTGTGTCTGGGAACATGCATCCTCCTCAGCCTTTGTGACCCTGTCTACCCTCCCCCTTGGGTGGGCTGTGACCCTGCTAGCCTGCAGCTACTGCAGGTTACCAACTCTCACCCTGGAACGCTTGTAATCCCGGGGATGTACTTCAGTACACGTTATGCTCTTTGCCCCTTTCTAAAATTTAGTAAGAACCTCACAGGTCACAGGTCATCGTACAAAAAAGAAGATGCAGATAAAAATAGCAACTGATACATAGGTCATCTAAAAATACTAGCTCCTGTCCATTCTCATTTAGAGAATACTTTGTTTTGCCGGCAACCTTTTGGGAACTTTTGACATTTTGTCCTGATGTCACCAGAAACAGGAGTGAGTGGCCGTTTTGTTCGCAGAAAAGGAGGCTAGATGATGTAGATGTCTTTTTCCACGTATGTAACCTCATACTGCTGAGAAAGTGCTAGAGTGCAGGAGAGTGTGTGTGTGTGTGTGTGGACATCAGATTCTCTGGGCCCTTAAGGGGCCCCCTGCACTGACTAATAGAGCAGTCTGTCCTTATCTCTACCATGTAAGAATTCCACTGGTGACTGTAGCGTCTGAAGCCAAGATTTTGAACAATGTAGAACACACTTAAGAAAGATCTAAAATTAGTCCCATTAGCAGTTTTGTTTGATTTTGTATTATGGCTTAATTTACAGCAGTTGTACCACTATAAAGTGGAGATAAAGGGTGTGATAAAAGATGACAGGTACCTTGATGCACATGTTCCAAATTGTTCCAAATTTACCACCACAGGACAAATCTAACAAAAATAATTTCCCCCTGGGATTATTAAAGTATTTCTGATTCTTATTTTGATTCTGATCTATAATCAGAAACTGATGTTCTTTTAGAATAAAGTCTAAACTAAGACGGAACAAACAAATCAAGCCAGCATTCAAGACATTTATAGACTTCTCACTCATACATTATGAGCATGGAAAAAATGCTTTTTTATTAAGGCGTCACAAGTTGACACCTGGCAGCGGCTGGTGCAGATGAGCAGAGTGTGCTCTGTCTTGGGAAGTCGGAGTTTCCCGTTGCGGCTCCATGCAGGAACAAGCACTGAACAAGAGCTACAGGAAAAGAGGAAATTACATACCTTCACTGCCAAATACATGCACCCTCTCTGTGCTGGTAGTCATCATTAGTAGCACTGTGAAGGGTTTAGTGGTGTCACACTGATCACTGACTGACTTTCACTAACCACACTGTAACAAATTGCTGTAAAAATACTGGATATTTTGCACAGTAGTGTACCGTTTTCCATTAATACAGTTGAATACTGTAAATTCTGATGTCTTTGACGAACAAAATTTTAATGGCAAGCTCCTGTAAAATCTTACGGTAAAAAGCAGTATTTATTTATTTTTTACAACAAGCTACCTATAATCTTACGCAGTGCAAATAGTCCCGAAAATGGGGTCTTTATCTAATATGAGTATATGACCATAGAATATGACTAATAACAATGTAATATTTATTTAATGCTTAATGATGCACTCCATCCGATTGCAATTCCCAAACGAGGAAACCAACCAAATGAGCAGAATGACAATGGTCAAAAGAGAAGCAGCGGATAACTACGTTTTTGTAAGTCACATCTGGATGACACTTGGTAGCTAACTAGCGTGAAGTCGAGCCTTTCGGATTTAGGAGAAGGCAAAACAAGGTGAGTGGTTGAATTTATTAATACAATTTATTTTGTTAATTAGTTAGCTAGCTAACTTTAACAATAGTCCTAGCTACTTTTTACTTTCATGACAAAGAAACACAAGCAGGTATATAGCTAGCTAGTCTTTTCCAACATTCACCCATCACAGAAGCACATTCATTGCGCTTGTTAAAAACTTTGCCTGGCAGTGGTGGAGTTTTACAAATAACGTTAATTAGCATTGTGTGTCGATTAACAGTAATTAGCCATGGCCCGTGCTTTTGTGTGGGGGTGGTGTCGTCGTCGTGTCAGCAATTAGCTTTGGCCGTGTATACTTTTTACATTGTTGCTTCAACACAATCATTAAGGTAGGCTTAACATTATAAGGTGAAGTGTCGACTTTGTTTTTTAAAGCAGCGTTATTCACTTACACTTGTAACGCTATTTCTATTCAGCTCCAATTTAACCTGCCAGCGGGAGGAACGTTAATGTAACGTTAACGTTAGCCTACTGGCGCCATCTTGGCTGTTTCTCTTGTTGGCCTACGTTAACTAGTGTTGACGAACTGACCGAAGAGCCGGTTAATTAACCCGACTCGTGTCACTGAGCCGGGAGAATCGAGTGCCATACGTCAATGAACCGACTCACTCCTGTTTTTTTCTTTTACTTCATTCGTGCCGTTATATTATATATATATATATATATATATATATATATATATATATATATATATATATATATATATATATATATATATATATATATATATATATGTCAATGGTTGCTGGTATTCTTCTGCTACTGTGTGTGTTGTAATCTAGCTCATTAGTGCCTCCACTGGACTGGAGTGGTGGTGCTAGAATCAATCAGGAAATGAGCTACTAATGCCTAGACCCGAACGAGACCGAATGTAACCGTGCAACCGGCCGGCCCGCTCGACTCTAATGTAACCGTGCAACCGGCCGGCCCTCTCGACTCTAATGTAACCGTGCAACCGCCGGCCGCTCGACTCTAATGTAACCGTGCAACGGCCGGCCCGCTCGACTCTAATGTAACCGTGCAACCGGCCGGCCCGCTCGACTCTAATGTAACCGTGCAACCGGCCGGCCCTCTCGACTCTAATGTAACCGTGCAACCGGCCGGCTGCTCGACTCTAATGTAACCGTGCAAGCGGCCGGCCCGCTCGACTCTAATGTAACCGTGCAACCGGCCGGCCGCTCGACTCTAATGTAACCGTGCAACCTGCCGGCCCTCTCGACTCTAATGTAACCGTGCAACCTGCCGGCCCTCTCGACTCTAATGTAACCGTGCAACCGGCCGGCCCGCTGGACTCTAATGTAACCGTGCAACCTGCCGGCCCGCTGGACTCTAATGTAACCGTGCAACCTGCCGGCCCGCTGGACTCTAATGTAACCGTGCAACCTGCCGGCCCGCTGGACTCTAATGTAACCGTGCAACCTGCCGGCCCGCTGGACTCTAATGTAACCGTGCAACCGGCCGGCTGCTCGACTCTAACGTAATCAAGCGGTGTCTTGGTTCTCGGCAAGTTTGAGTTATTAACCGAGCCTTGTTTCTGGTGCATCTTAGAGGATTGTGTTCACGGCAATTCACACATTATCGATAGGGAAGTACAGTACATCACATACAAATACACAAATGTTATTTTGGTAGTTATGTTAAGTTAAATGTTAGAGAAGTGAATGTTGCTACATGGTAGCTAGGCTAGGCTGTCACAAGGAGACCGCGCACCAGGCTACTGAACGAGACCGTAAGGACTGTAACCGAGGCTACTGCACGAGTCTATATTCAAACGGGTGTCTAGGTTCTCGGCAAGTTTGACTTATCAACCGATAGCAGAAGCCTTTATTTCTCGTGCATCTTAGATGATTGTGTACATACAAATTAATAGATTACATTATTGATGGATATCACATACAAATGCACGTCATGTTATCTTAGTAGTTATGTTAAGTTAAATGTTTGTTACGTGATAGGTAGGCTGTCACTAGGAGACTGTGCATCAGACTACTGAACAAGACCGTAACCGTGCCTAATGCATGAGTCATGTAATCAAACGGGTGTCTAAGTTCTCGGCAAGTTTGAGTTATCAACCGATAGCAGAAGCCTTTATGTCTCGTGCATTTTAGAATTGTGTTCATGGAAATTCATATGCTATACTACCAAGGGGAAAGTATTAGGCCTATATCACATACAAATACACGTAATGTTATCTTGATAGATATGTAAAGTTAAACGTGATTAGATTTGATCCAGACTGAATCAGCTGTATCTCTATCTCTCCATCTACGTAATTCGATGGATTGCAATGACATTTTATAAAGACATTCATGGTCCCCAGAGGATAAATCATAATGACTTTGATTAGCAAATATTAGCATGCTAATGAACTTAACTAAGCCGGTGAACATGGTAAACATTATAAATGCTTAACATCAGCATGTTAGCATTGTCTTTGTGAGCGTTTTAGCAGGCTGACATTAGCATTTAGCTCAAAGCACCACTGCCTTTGTACAATCTCACAGAGCTGCTAGCTGTAGACTTTTAGTCTTGCTTTCTTTAATTACTCATACACATACATAAACACAGACTTAGATTTCAGGTGTATTTTTTTGCCAGATTGGGATTTGCAGGTTTTTCTTTAGCTCATACTGGCTCCTGGTACAATTCTTAACTCGAGAAAGGCCTTTGCACTCACTAACGTTAATGTTTCCCTAACTGTGTGTGATATCTAGTGACATCTGGAAACATCATCACAGCACATGCTGACAGGCTGTGCAGGCCCAGAGAGGCAATATCTCAGTTGTTCCACGTCACAGTCAGAGATATGCTGACACTGATAACTTCCACTGAAGTAATAGTGTGTCTCTCATAATGTTTAAAAAAACATATAGCCTATATATATTTCAGTGGGGACGTGTTTGTGTTCTTTTTTTTTTAAGCAGAAATGCACACTAGAAAATCGATGCAACAGTCTCTGGATGTCTCCTTTTAAATCCCGTTGCCTCCATCCTCAAATGCACCCTCTTACAGCTTTAGGGACGTTTAGGAGATGAGCACGCTATCTCCTCCTGAGAAGTGTTGCGTGAGACGGTGTGTGTGTAGTTTATCAGAGCTTTTTTCTCTCTCTTTTCATCCAGCTCCATATTTGTAAGTCCTTCATAAAAACACAGATGCCTCCTCTCGAATAAGACAAGACTTATCTCTCATTCAGACTCCCCCTCTATTTTCACTGTGGTCTAAATGCGTGGACCACCAACCTCCCATCTCCCCGAGTACTAAAGGCAGGGAGATATGATGAAACAGATGAGATTCTGCTCAAAGCTACGGGACCTGGTGGTACTTTGTCTGGCCCATCTAGATCTCTCTGATAGGGTGTCACGATAAGTAACATGAAAGTACCCTGTCATCAGCTTTTTTCTTCTATTTTTTTCTGCCCTACAGCATCACAGCAGAGAGAAGCCTTCATGCTGCAGAGAAAAGACTTTGGCACGTTACTGCTCTTCATAGGCAAAATAGAAACATGTTGGCTTTAAATGAGCAAGAGAGAGATTTCACAAAAGGCTGTGCATATGTCTGCTCCAATAATTATCTACCTCATTGGCTCTTCTGTTGTCGTATCCATCATAACCATGTACATGGGCATATTCTCCATTACGTGGTCTCTGGACAGCCCAAAGCGTGAGGCTATCAGTAATGTTTTATTATGGATCTGATGCTCTGTCAGATTCCAGCTAATTCCAGGAGGCCCTGAGTTCCAGCCTGGCACAGGAACTCAGGGCCTCCCATGCTGTGATTTGTGAGTTGCAGACAGTGAGGTCCTGAGCTACAGTGCAAGCAGATTTACACTCTCCATCTTCACCCTTAAAACAGCATTTCTTCAAAGTTGGCTAATCTTACTTTTTCTGTTGAAAACAATGATGGCTGCATCCCATGCAACTTTACTGTTTTGGTCAACTGTCATTGCCCTCATATTTCTTGTGTGCAGCAGGCAGCTGTTTTTGAATGGAAAAATACCCTCTGTAAACTACCTGCACAGCACCAAACGATCGGTCCCAAAACGTCCCAGTAAGAAAGTAAATGCCATAACGTTAACCATTCTTTGTACATCTTTACAATTAATCCACGAAAGAACCAAGCAAGCCTGCCTTGTTGCACGGTCCAAAGTTTCTTCAAAACTTGCCATTTTCAGCATGGCTTGCTAGCTTGAAGTTTGTTGTTTGCAAGGCAAGGGACATCCGGCGGTAAATGATAGGCTTGGGTGTAACTGACCCTTTAACATTGTTCTTTTCAGGTGTACCAACCATGACTGATAAAGGAACACTATGGGCTTCTCAGTGCAGCCACCACTCACTGTCCTGTTACTCCTTTGGCTGCACCTTCACTAAAAAAACAACCGTTATTCCACACAGTTCTTATGAATGTCACTGTAAAGAGAAACTATTTTTTCAAATAACGACAAAGTAAGATCTCTAGTACCTGGCACGGCTTGTGTTTTACTTTAATATTTACATGTACATGCACGATAACATTTCCAGTTCACAGTATGACAGCTTGCTTGTTGACACAGCAGAAGCTAAATGAATGTGTAACGTCTGCCGCTCTGCAGACATTTAAACACGCTCCTATCAATGCTGTTATGATTATACACTGCATCCTTCTGGGTCAGACCAAAGGAATGAGGTGGTCCCTGTGAAAATAAACATTAACTGCGAGATGTATTACACCCGATTGTAAAACATCCACCAATGACAACATAAACCCTCACCTATCTTCCTTCAGGGCTCGGGATTGTAACTGCTATTGTGATTGGTCACCACAGGTGAGGCATGTTGAGGAAACAGCATGCCTTTTTCCTCCCAGAAAACTGTCTTTGTTTGCCTCTGACAGGGGGAATGTGTGGCTAAGCATCTATGTGGCACTTTGAGCGCTTGAAATGAGTCCCCTGTATTTTCCTAATGTGCACAGAGAGGCACTTTGATCCTCCCCAGCAGGAGGTTGTCAACTATCTGAGACAAGCTTGTCCTGGCTCATTTCTCTTAAAGGTAACTTCAATCCATTTTTCAACCATGCAGGTAAACTGATTGTATTTCCTGTCTGTTTGGCTGCATGAGCCAAGACTGAAGTAAAGCGGAACGAGTAATGTTTGATGCAAATTTTACTTCTGAATCCTACGCTTCTCTCTTCATTTCACTATCAAATCATGCCCTGTCTTTCTTTGTCCCAACAAATGTTTCTGGTTTCATAACACAGAGACTTGACCTACCTAGTTGGCAACAGGCTTCTGATCACCTCACTGATAAGTTTGAATCCAATAAAAACACACCTGGGTTAGTGAAGGCGCAGAGCCAACCAGACAGAAGCACAGTAAACATGATTGTGGGAATATAAATGGCCCTCCGCTCAAACACTGGAACATTTGAACAACTCCCCAAACTATAAAGCCGGGTCTTGAGGCTTTGAAGTCTAATTTCTGCTCACTGATGCAGACAATACTGCCATCTTCATGGTTGAGGCATGGGAAATGAACTTGGGAAGCACAGGTGAAACTCTAGAAAGCTTGAATATGATATTTCCTGTGTTCAGCTACTCTATTCTTGGCCAGATCTGTATGATGATTAGTTACTGGGACGTGGAGAGGTATGCATGCCTTCTGAGCAGGAGGAAAAGGAAGAGAAGGCCAAAGCCCTCCCTGTGTCCAACAACTGCGAAATCTATGTATTCTTGGTATACCAGGTACTCGAATGTGAAGGTTTCTCAAATAATCTAAAGGACCAAGGTACGTTTCACTGTATTAAAAAATCATTTGTATTCAAAATTAAAAACTGTGTCCGAAAGTTTCCTTTGAAGGAAACTTCTTCCAGTCTTGCTTAACTTCTTGCTCTGGATTTGTTGTCGTTGCCTTTGATAGTGAGGTAAATGCAGGCTTTTGCAAAATAAAGCATTTTTGAGGCACGACTGATCAACCTCTGAATCTGTGATAAACTAGGAGAAATCAGCAGTCGTAAGCAGCTGGTTGGGATGGATTTTACAAAATTTAGTAAATTATAGTCCCATTTATTTTAAAATTGACAATATGCTTCTTTGTGATTGACAAGTCCCTACTGCGTCTAAGGCGACCTGTCAATCAGGATAGAAGCTTAGCAATGGATATCCATGGCACTGTGTGTTTAAATTGCCTTGTTTTTGGGTGTAGAACTTTAACCCTCTCACAGTTTGTTTTCAGTTCATGAAAGTTAATTGCAACATTGTGCTTGCCTAAAAATGCCTTGTTTAGCGTTCGGTTGCACCTTGATAACAAAGCTGGCTAGCTAGCGCTAGGGTTAGCTGGTGACTTTGCCAATTTTCAGCCGGCTCTGTGTCACTGCATCGTGGGCAGGCAAAAGGTCCGCCAAATGACACGCTTCAGCCAGTTGAAAATCTGAAAAACTGACCAAGACCAAAAAACCAAGGTGGCGAAAGCCAAAGTGCCAAACTTGATGTTCAAACCGTCCACAAATAAAACAAAAGTCCAGAAACCAATGTGTGATGTCCACTTCTTTTATACAGCCTATGGGCTAGTTTCATTTGTCACATGAAAATGATTTACTAAAATTCAAAATGATAATTAATAATGGCACCACCTCAGGATCAGTTTGTTGAACCTAAATACAATTATTGGATGTGGATGTTTGTGTCTGAAAATGGACTCTATTACTATAAAGTTGTTTTTTCTATCTAGTCTTGTGTGTTGTTATTTCAAGGTGGAGTCTGTGGCCTGGCTGTGTTAAACCGCCCGCCTGGTTGCCTCTGTAGTGGAGCGATGTGTCTTTCCTGGCCAGGGGATTTCCTTCTTCCAGAAGCACTCAAGGTTATTACTGTGGAGGAGGATCTGAGCTCTGCTGCAACGCCTGTTTGAAGTTCCCCACAATATTTTGCGCTGCTGCACTCCCAGAGATCACAGCAAAAGCAGCCACACCAGTGACCTAACGCACTGAAAAGTCAATCATATCTTCTCGTTTCAGTTGATAAAAAGTCCATTTTGAATGTAATCTGAGGTTACAATCATCATGACAGCTGTGTAAACTGTCTGAATCCACTTTCATCCACCTTTTACATCACACACACATACTTTATGTATTAGTAATGTAGTTATGGATTGAATGTAGAGTTTGGAACGTAACAGATTACAGCTCTATTACTTCACATTGATTCCTCTGAAGTGGTTGTCTGGTTGGCTCAGACTTCTTTTCTACAAAACAACTGGGACTCAAGCAGCACTCGCCGGGGCTTGTCCATGTTTAGCCCTGTGATTTATACAATGTAACTAAGAGCTACAGATTAATGTACTGTATGGCAAAGTCCTATTTAAACTCTATCTGTGCAGCAATCTTGTCAAAGGAGATATACTGTTCACAATCACCAGACACACTTCTGAAACGGAAAGGGAAATTATTTTTGTCTGTGTAATTTAAGGATTACTTGACAAAATATCACACTAACCCATTAGCAATAAACACACTCTTATTAAATACACTCTGACTCCGCTGCTACAGCCTCACTTGGTCTGATATGACATAAAAATAGCTCTTACAGCTTCTGGATGATTAAATTGGCATGGTTTAAAAATATGATAACACAAAGAGTAATTATGACCTTGTTAGCAGTTCAGGTTGTCCCGTCAAATGTTTTACCGATGTATCTTTTATGAGATCTACAGGAAGCTGAAGTCCTGAGGTCACGCCCGGGATAGCTTCTGTTCCACTAGCTTCTGTAACCCAATGCAATCTCTCATTCAGCATTTCTGATTATAAAATGTTTCTCAGGTTTACTGTCCATATTCTTCATAAGACAAATTGGCATACGCTACAAGACTCGTCATTAAAATCTGAAACCTTTGTGATTGAAGTTAAGCTTACAAAATCACAAAGTTAAGATTACTTTGTGAGCGTACAAAAAACTACAGCTCCCATGAAAATATACCATTATCATCCATAAAATTCGATTTCTTTTTACTATACCAGTGCCTCGACAACGACAACTACCGTTATAAGCTAATTAGCGGTTTGCGCTAAAACTGGTCACATTCGATTAGCATGAAAACAAATCCCAGAGAACGGTTGACTCGGTACACGTGTTATTAAGCCCTAGGTTCATTTTGCGGCAGATTTCTCCTTTAAATAAGAACATACAAAGTAATTTGTATTCACCATCTACCATCATAATAATTGTTTATTCAAATGTTTTGTTTTTTAGCTGCTTTAACGAAGATCATTTCCGATAAGCCCTAGACCTTAGCGTCACAGCTCAACAAAAGAGGCGAGTCCATGGGCAAGTCGACGGGCCTGTTTGTAATGACGGCAGGACAGACAGCAGCAATTGCAGCAAAAAAGTCAAGGAAAAATTTGGATTTCTCCTTTAAAGATATGGAGTGAAAGATGCTGTTGAGCACGGTTATGTTCTAAAGCTGGATCTTAGCTTTGTGGATTATTACAAACATCAGTGAATGATGTTTTCTGACCTATGGAAATTCCAGTGTCACTTGGGCTCGCTGTGGTTAAAGTGTTTTTGGGCCACAGGGAAGGTTTTTGTGGCAGTACTACAGTTGGCCACTGTAGTACTTGGTTACACAGTTTCGCTTTAAACCCTTAATAATCATATACTTATCTTTTGTCGTTTAAATGAAATTGCTGCAGTAATCTGATAAACAAAATCACATCACAACCAAATGGCATTTGACATGAAACTATTTGGGAATAAAAAGATATGTTTTCCTGTTTGTCTTTGATAATGATCTATTGATCTTCTACACACACTAAGACACAGTCAAACTATGAAAATGAGCGACTGATTTGAAAGGTGAATCAGTTTTGGCATCAGTCTTTGAGTTCCACATGCGTCAGAGCTGTGCGAGCCTCCCTGCAGGATTAAGCAGTCGATCAAGCTGTGGAAAGGTTTTCTTAAGTGTTTCTGTTATTACATTAAATCAAGCAGTTGCTGTTTTGACCCAGAGGATAACCAACAACATCCTTTTGAGCCTGTAAGAATGTTCTGTGGTCGCAGCCAGGAATAATTAGTGGTATTCTCCAGGCTTGGACGTTGGCCAAATCCTGGCATTTCATCCGCCACTGTGAGCAAAAACGTACATTGGGTTCAAATAAGCTGAAATGGGCAATAGACGTGCAAGGTTTCACGGTAAATTCTTCTCTCGTATCGGTTTTCTCTCCCCTGTCTTTAAGTCGCTCGCTCTAAGCCCTCTTTTCTCTCTTTCTTCCCTTGTTTTGTTATTTTACCTGGAGGTGCAGGTGTGAAAGGGTGAGGCCGTGGAAAAACATTCGATTCCGTAAGCTTGTCATGAAGGAATCCATTGACTGACCTCTGCATCTTGGCACACAATGACAAATGGGTTTGCAATTTTCCGCCTGACTGAGGGGCAACAAAGCACATTTCCACTTTCACCGGTAGGTAGTGAGAGTACAGTCTTCCTCTATCATGCTCTTTAACCAGGCAGTGAGCATTACACATAGCTGGACTCTTTACTTTGGCTGTTTGCAGCTCTCGTGGTCAAAATAGACAATTACACTGGGTATGATCTATCAAGACAAACATATTTAAGTGAACGCCTGACTTCACCCAGTGAGGTAATCTGTTGATGAAGAAAGGGAGGTTTGTTTTTCCTTTTTGCATCAAATATTAAGGACTACTCCTAAATTTAGAGAATCTTTGATATATAATGTAAAGTACAATGCAGCTTTTCTTTGTTTTTTGCATTATCGATTGACATGAATCTGTGTCATTTAGATTGTGTTTTTTCAGACTATTTTTGGGGCATTTTTAGGCCTGTATTTGACAGGACAGCTGAAGACATGAAAGGGGAGAGAGAGGGGGAAAGACATGCAGCAAAGGGCCGCAGGTTGGAGTCGGACCTGGGCCCGCTGCATCGAGGAGTAAACCTCTATATATGTCCTTATCAATACTATAATCGAATCAAATCTAAATTGTGACATGGTCATGCCATCTTTTGTATGTACAGGTGTATACTGTATAGGAGTATATGTTGTGTGGACCCCAGGAAGAATATCTTCTCACGTCTCTCGCTGTCATGAGCACGAGCATTGCGTCCACGAGTCAACCCTTTTGTGCGGTGATATGGTTGGCGGGTGCAGTTGGGTTCGAAAGAAAATAGTTCCTACGTGAAACTGCTCACAACTACCACAACTACGGCTGATATCTCTAACACTAGGCATCGCACACCAAAACAGTTTAGATTGGATTTTGGGGTGAATTGTCCCTTTAAATGAAATGGTCAATGGGCATGCTTTTCATCATGCATTTTCCAAATTCCATTTGTTTTTCACGTCTATTAGTCTTTTATAAAGCCAATTTATGAAACACTAATATGTAAATAAGTCTGTCATCTCCTTATAGAAATTACATTATATCCAAAGAAAAAGAAATGATAATGATAACTGCATGTCCACGCCACTCATACATTGTTCATAATGTTCTAAGCTTTTTACTCAGCTTTTTATTTCAACTATGCACAAAAAAAGTCTATAAAAGTAAATATTAGATCCATTTAGTTTATTATCTTTTTAGCCCTGAAAAACATCCAACACATATGTTAAAACCATGCAGCGCTGCACACAGTTTATGTTGTATTTCTCTGTGGGATACATCCATCTTGAGTACGCAGCATCGTTAATGATGGTAACGGCTGGTAATTCCACGCTGCTAACCAGTGTTTTCACTGCTGATTGAATTGCTTCCAAAGCCTACAAGAATGTTTAAAGTAGAAGCTATGGAAATGAACCAATTGACCTTTTTTTCTGACCCCAAAGATCTCCACGCCCTGTGGGAGCAAAAACTGTCAGGCGGCACCAGAGTCAGGAAATCAAAGGGATCTATGCTGTTATTAGAGACCTGCTGCCACTCCTCATGGCCTCCACACACACATTATTGGCACACAGTTATCATTTAAAAAAAATGATGATTGAATTTTATGTGAGAATGTCAAAGTATTTATAGAACATGTTGGCAGATTGTCCTGCCTTGGCTTGATTGCTACCAAAAATTAACCAGTAATCTATGAAACTGTGTGTGTGTGTGTGTGTGTGTGTGTGTGTGTGCGTGTGTGCGTGCGTGCGTGTGTGCCCTGGCGGGGCAGTCCAGCAGGGCGATTATGTCCTGTAGGGATAACCTGTCATGGTGCTGAGAGTCTAATTGATGCCTCATGCTTTTCAGGGGGCAATTATAGCGCCCAAATGTCAAGACTTAATTTGTGACTGTGTAATGCGGACACATGGGCCAGAGGAAGGGGTGACACGGCTGCTCCAGAGGGACTCCCACACTGGTTTGGTTTGGTCAGCAGATGTGAGGGGCTGGGGGGGGTTACAGCAAGAAGAGATGGTGAAAACCTAAACTGAATGTCCAGATTATTAGAGATAACTTTCTTTATAATGTGTTGGTATTTTGGAAGATAAATTATTTAAAAAAATGTAAACAATGTTTCTTTCATCTTGGTGTATATTTACCTGGATTCCCCTCAGCAGTGGTGTGTTTTACTTGAGTTGTTGAGAGAAAATCCTGCACACTGACCATTACGCAAGCAATAATTTATTTAGAAAAATACAACGTTTCGGTCCCAGACCTTCATCAGGTAAATTTTTCCTGATGAAGGTCTGGGACTAAAACGTTGTATTTTTCTAAAGAGAGCTGAGTTCCGCTCAGCTCTAAGGCTGCAATCACACAAAATCAGGCGCTGCAGTGAAAATGCCAGTCCTCCTATTGATTTGAATGTGGGTAGGGCGACAGGCAGGCGATGCTGGGAATACCAGACTCTGGTCCATTTCATTTATACAGAGAGTCTGGCCACTCTCCATTGACAAGTTTTAACTTCCTTGAAGGTGGGTACTCTGTTGAAGTTTAAAACTATTGGCTCTGCCCAGAGCCACTCTGGATCTGCCATAACCAATCGCTAACTAATCAAATGATCATGTTTTTTTTCACTCTCATAAGTGAACTTCGGGAATTTCTGATATGTTCTTGACGTTCAGAGAATAATATTGTTTTATACTGTGTTTTGTATTTCAACAGATCACATATATATACATATATATATGAATGTTGAATTCTACAAAAAACACAACCCGTTATCTAGATAGGTGTATATCACAGTATGTTATATAACTTCAGTCATATCCCATTTACCTCTTGTCGACCTGTCTCTGTATCTTCCTGCTGTATTGGATGCTTCAGATGCCTCCTCCAGGTTCTGTGTGTTCAGATCCCTTTAGCTAAACAAAACGTCGCTCAGTCGCTGGCAGGTCCTGCAAACGCACCACAGAGTTGATCACCACGCGTGCCTTGATAGAACCGAGAGAAACTCTGCAGAAATGACAGTGCCCCGGCTTTTTCTTATTATTTTTGTTCCCCACAACACCTAAACACTGTTGTTTGCTACTAAGGTCTCCATGGAAATGCAAACAGAGGAGCATATTTTCCACTGGAGCTGACAGCTTGCGATGTGGAGTGTCAGTAAATCAGGTATGCTGCTCTAATTGCCCCCTTGCGGAAGGAAGACCACAAAATCCTCTTAGCTATGACACTAAAAGTGATTGAACTCAACCGGAATACAATGCAGCAAGTGTGTAAGATGATTTTGTTTTCAGGCCACAAAATACGAAGGATAGATGGATGATATTTGGGATCACTGGCTGCAGATTCTTCCAGAATGCCCTCTCTCTCTCTCTCTCTCTCTCTCTCTCTCTCTCTCTCTGGACTCAGATGAAAGCCCAAAAGTATCAAGTGGATAACGCTATACTTACACTTCTGCTGTAATCCCTATAAACATACATGCAGCTCATAATTTGTGCGCACAGCAATTTACTAAGGAATACACAAACAACAAAGAGCCTGAAATCAATAGTTGCAGGATTCAAATGACACAAAGCTGCAGACACCATCCCTGCGCAAACACACTCTTAGAAGTGGCCACGGCTTTAGAGCACCAGGTGAGCTTCTCGGCACCTCCCCTGTCTTCCCCAACGTGGCCTTCTAAATATAGAAATTATGCTCTCTGATAATTGGGGGCAGACAACAAAGCCGGCTATATTTCCACCCTCCTTCTCCTCCTCCTTCTGCTGCTAAGTCATATCCCCAGCTGACAAACAGCAGGCCTGAGATCAGAGTGTGAGAGCTTGAGTGCTGAGGGAACACCTGCGCTGTCTGACTGGGACTGCGAAGATAGACTCAGAAGATCACTGACTTCCACACCTGCCCGTGGACCCATGCCATATACACACACACACACACACACACACACACACACACACACACACACACACTTGATTGGGTTTCCTCCAGAGCCCTTTAAGGCCGCTGCTGAGGAGGTGATGAAAGTCAGGGAGCATCTATTAAGCGTGTGAGACGGCCCTCCAGAGTGTGTGCGGATGAGGGGTTTAAGTGTTTTCAGCGAGGAGCCACAGACCACCTGGAGGAGGCTGAGTAGGTGGAACAAAAGCATCTGTCTCAGGGCCAGGTAGGCTCCGAAAACATTGGTTAAACAAGTGCCAAATAGCACTTCTGGGCATCAGGTATCACAAGTCAGCGTTTTTAGAGGGGGTCGGAGGGGGTTACGCTCTTAGATTTGCACAAAGTCTGCTTTTCATGGGCACAAGGCTGATGGCGGTGGGCCCTGCATTGAGTTTTAGTCTCTTTGGTGGTAGTTCAACCAAGAAAAAACAAAAGCTGTAGGTCAAAGTCATGGACAAACTACTGCCGCAACATTCTCCTTAACTTTGAAAGATGGGATGGGACAGAAATGAAGCACGCCCCGTCCATCATATTCACGCTTGTTAAATTTTCTATGAAGCTCAAAGATAGACGAGCAGTGACAGCATCTTTCCAAAAACAAGCACCAGATTCCTTTTTTTCATGTTGTAATAGGCTTGCGTGTGTGTGGACGGGGGATGTCCACATGCACGCAGGTTATAATACACCACGGGGTGCTTTCATTAATCGACGACAGAAGTGTGTTGATGTTCAAGGTGTGCAGGTGGGAAAGTCCCACAATATCACGCTGCAGACAGGAGAGAGTTGGCAGCAGGGTTGGCTCCCTGTATCGAGACACCCCCACTGGCTCGCCATCACACACACACACACACACACACACACACACACACACACACACACACACACACTGAGATCAGAGGCTGAGCTTTCATGCTTCAACACAGATCTTCCCCCAGCCGTGGAGGAAACTGTGCACCGATATGCGATCAAAATAAATGAGTAATTCAGCTGTTTTGTACCTCATAATTACAACTTTTGGTTAGTTCTTCTGTTGTTAAAAATGATGGGACTAATGTGATGTGGGATGGGAGAAAAACAATCTTACATTTAAAAAAAAAAAAGAAACAGAAGAGAATAAGACATAACAAGTCTTATTTAATAAGACATTTTAACATCCTCTCATCTTCAAACTGTCATCAGAGGTTACTTAATCCTTATCGCTCTGACCTCCACTTTTACGCAGCTGCTAAAGTTGCTGGGACTGAGCTAAAGGTCAGATTTTATTTGGCCCTGATGGTGTTGTTGCATGGCCTCTACATTCAGAGGATTCAGGACGGAGGCTTTGAAGTTTTATGCGTGCATCAGGTCTACGACTCCTCTCTCAGCATAATGGTGTCCATAAAGAAAGACAACTTTGGTCTCGTAAGCGGGTTTATATGTTTAAACACTGAAAGATAAAGGCAACCAATAAAGTATACTTGTTTTAAAATATTGCTCTGTTAAAAATGTGGGTTGTTTAAAGGAACACTGGTTATAAGTGGACACATAGTGAGCAACCAACAACACGCCCACATCTCTGATCATATATAAGCTGACAAGAAAAAAGCATTTTCATCACATTTTGAGCAATTTATTAATTGTATTGTCAGTGTGTTGACTTCAGATTCCTCCGGTAACACATGTAACAGTAGTTTGGTTAGAATTAATATGTCAACGTTACAACGATTCTTTTAAAATTGATTCACAGTTTCCATATTGTGATAAAATGCATTTCAGATGTTGGGTTCTTTTCCAAATGTTGCCAATATATGTTTCATATTTTTTAGTCTTAGTACAGTATATCACTAGCTGAGCTTTTTTCAAAATAAAAGACATAATGGTACAGTGTCTCAGTCTTTATATAATCAATACAGTTTCTAGTGGTTTTTCTATATTGCATGTATCTAACTGTAAAAATATATATTCTCAAATAAATAAATATATAACATAAATATATGTACCTAAAATGAATAAATAAATTGTTACACTTTTTGCTCTTTATAAACAGGTCTAGACACAGGTAAGAAAACAAAAACATGAATTCCTTCAAAGTCCTTCTAAACAAACTCTCTGACACAGTACCCAAATTAAAAGTACCATTTCATGATCATACAGATTCCCACGGACTCAGCTGTTGTCCCCATCTGACCAGAGGAGATGCTCCCCGATCATTCAGCTCCGTTACCTATTCATCTCCTATTCCACGCATGTACTTTTTAGGGTCGTCTGGCCTCTGAAACAAACAGCCCCCTCATGCCGAGCGTGCAGACATTCTAGCCCGTCTTCCTGGCTGCTGAGAGATGGCCCGTGCATTCCTAGAAGAGGCCCTGATGCCTTTATCCCTGCCGGTCAGCCAGCCTGCACCGGCCACATCTTTGCCTGCGTCCCTCTCCTCTTCTCTGCTGCCCTGCCTGCCAGGGCTTTAGCAACTTCCTGAACTGGATCCGGCCTCCGGGTCTCAGCTGTGTCCCAGGATATCCCTGTACAGCTCTGGCACACGGTCAGGGTCCACAGGCCTGGGCAAGAAGTGTGTAAATTTCTGATGCCGCCTGGACTTAGTCCCGTCCCTTGGTGTCCCGTCTTTGTTTAATGCCACAAAGTAACGCGTCCCTTTGTCTCCGTGTTTGTAGAGGTTGGAAGAGTATGTGTTGTACCAGTTCTCCTCAAACTGCTCCCTGAAGACACATTCAGCTGTGAGCTTCTCCTGAAAACAAAGGGTAAAATATAAGAGAAGACCTGACTTGTGATGCAGCAATATAAAAAAAAACAAAAAAATGTTTATTCCTGAAAATCAAATTCTTCAAATAAAGAAAAAAACTACTTGTCGTCAAAATGAGGATTTGGGCGACATGAAGCTGATACTTACAGAACCATACAGCTCTCCTTTGTCGTTCATCCCCAGATAGAGTCCACTGTCCACCCCTCTAATGCTTATCAACCCAACAGCAAGGCTTATGAATTCCAAAATACCTGGAGAAGAATAACACAGTTGTTCAGTACAGACTTTGAGAAAGATGAAAGAATATTACCAAATAATCTCTAATTCTAATAACAATCAACTCTGGCAGCAGCCTATTGGCACAATTTTATTCTTAACAGAATTCTATCATATTATTATTTTCATCATTGTTATTCCCTCTTGGTGCTGATTATTTTGACAATTATTTATTTTATGTTATTATAACTGTTGGCCACTTTCTATTCCCTTATATTCTTTGCTTCCAAAACATATGAGAAATAATTTTCTCAGTATTTACCAAAACGGCTGTGGTCCTTCCTCGTCCCTTGCACTGTGCCATCCGGAAGTATTTCCATATGGAAACCAGTTCTGCAGTATAACTGTCTCCTCCTGAGAATCCCTTTGAGGTGCGTTAAATCCGCCGCGGTGCTCCGAGACAACCTGTCCCCAGGTATGAGGTGTTCCCCCAAAAGCGTCGGATTGTCCCCAAAAGGGGTCAGGAGGAAATGGGACCCGACCTGTGCGACACCATCGATGCCGTGCAAGACGCCTCCAACTTCCCCCAGAGCAGCAGCAGCAGCCATCGCGTCAAAGCTCAGCGGGTAAAGTTCAATGAGGAGGTCCGGAGGGAGCGCTCTTGCGTAGTAGACTACCTAGTCGCCGCTGTCACTTAATGCATGTTTACGTCCACCTCCTCCGTTACTTAGCGCATGTACCCGTTGCGCAAGGACACGCGGGCGCGCAGATTTCTCTCCCCTGACATGAGACACTCACCAAATCTTAGCTGCTGGCTGCACCGATTTCTCCTTTTTCTTTTCTTTTCTTTTTTTTTTACCGCTGCGTCTTCATCAGTTGGTGGGGTGGGCTGCAGTCGCTGCTCAGATAGCCCTCGTGTTGCATATACCTGTTCACAGCTGTGATGCCTCAGTGGAGCCGTGGAGCATTCATAGCAGAAGCAGATTCAGTAGTCAGGGCTGAATAAACGCTGCAGTGCAGGTACAGGAGCTCCTGGAGGGTTTGCGCTCAAAGTTGCAGGGGTGGTGAGGCAGGTGCAAAGCCACAGGACTAGTAATGGGCGGGGCTGTCACAGTTCAGACGTGCCCTGGCAGGGATTTCTATTTTTTTTTCCTTCTCCTAAGGCATAAAATAAAGAGAGACACGGGGGGGAGAGAGTTGATAGTGGGCTGTGGTAAACTGCATATACATCACTTAACATTTTAATTAAATCTATAAACACAAATATTTAAAGTGTCATATATATATATATATATATATATATATATATATATATATATATATATATATATATATATATATATATATATATATATATATATATGACACTTTAAATCAACCCACGATACATGAGAAATGTTCTCAGTGTCTGTTTCTATGTTTATCCAAAGATTTCAACATTTCCTTCACTCTCACGAATTTGACGCCCTGTAATCCCAGAGCGCCTTGAAATACCCACGGCATTTCTCGCGAGCTCGGAGCAGCACGCGGCTCGAGCTCGAGCTGCTCTCTGCTCTTCGACGTCCGTGTGTGTCATCGGTTACGACACTCGAGTGTAAACAACGATGGCTGCCCTGCGCAGGCTTATCCCGTTATTCACTAACGCCTTTAAAACGGGGACTCTTACGACGCGGAAACAACAAACGTCCTCGAAGGCGACAAAAGCGCTGAAAGTTGTCGCCGCTGGAGCGTGCGTCACAGCCGCGGCCGGTGCTGCTTATTACTGCTGCTCGGTTGTCGGTAGGCGCTCCGGGTTGAAGAGCCATGTCGAGGCTCGACTCTTTCATCTGGCGCTACCATCAGTTTCAGCCACCGATAAGGTACAGTGGGGACATCTGCAAAGCTGCAAGGATACGGTGACAACATTCAGCTCACGTACAGTCTGACAAAAACATTTCATCACTTTATTTTCAGTTTTTCCTCATATGAAGATAGGCTAACAGTAATTGCCGGGGCATCTTCATGTGTAACACAATTACCTAGCCCACATCATATCGTGCACGTGAAACTACAATAACGTTCATGTGTCGTCGTCACTATATGGAGCTCTCCCGACCTATGGTGCTGAAATGACAAGATGGTGACCTAATTAATGCCATAAGTGAGGGTCTTGTCTGCTTTTTCTGCATAACTAGTAGGCTACTTACCTTAAGAAAATTTTAATAAAATACATATAGTAGGTATGTATACATTATATTGTATTTACATTAAGGGTCTGGACAAATAACAGCAACACCTGACTACATAGGCCTAATTTTATCCAATAGGATAGCCTGTCAGTATTTGTAGCTTTGTGAAGCTCTTAGTGTATGTTTTTGTTCATACTATGTTACAGTTTCTTTATTCAAATGAATTGTCAATTTCGAGGCCATACCTAATATGAGATGTTCCTATTATTTCACTAAGTATCTACGGAGTTGGACACACCACGGCTACAAAAATGACCAAGCAGGGCTCCAACTGATGAATATTTTCATATATTATTTCTTTAAATAATGATTAATTGTTTAGTCTAGAAAACACAAGACACTATTAACATCACAACTTTCCAGAGCTCAAGGTGACATGTCCAGGTTGCTTGTTTTGTTCAAGCAACAGTCCCAAACCCAACGATATTCAATTTACAGTATATATAGCCTGTATACAGTATATATAACAGAAAATCAGCAAATCTTCACATTTGAGAAGCTTAAACCAGAACACAGTGCATCTATTTTAGAGCAACAATGTCGATGAATCTATTAGTCATTCTAAAGATGATGAATAAGCAACCTTTTGGATAATTGATTAATGGTATAAGTCGTTCACCAAGCAAAATGCAAAACATTCACAGGTTCCAGGCTCTCTATTTTACATCATTGTAAAGATTTGGGGAGGTTTTGGACTGTTGGTTGGACAAAACAAAGTAGGATTTTTTTTGGCACAATCAAATTGATTAATCAAAACAAATTGATAGATTAATCCTTAATAAAAATACCTATTAGTTGCCACCTTAGAGACCAGGAAATATTAGCATTTTGTCTTGAGATATGTGTTACTTATTAATCAGTTATTCAAAGTGTTGTTGTTAGATTTGCTTTCAATTTATTGACTAATAATTCCAACACTACTTATTATTTTTTACGCAGGTTTTTGCAGCACTAATGTAATTTTGTGTCAAGTTTTTCGTCTACCCCCTGTACAATGTGTATTTGGTCCTTATTAGCATACTTAGCAGCACTTCTACAGTTAGTGTCTTTGGCTCAGACGTGTGCTGACATTGTTGACAGGATATTCATAGATTACATGGGATGTAAACAAACATGTGGTTTGCACACTTCTAGCTACAGAAGATTACTTCTGTAAGTTTTATACAGTATGTGCGGGTAGGAGTGAGGAAAGTTTAACTGGTGTCCACAAGCAGCAGGAATCCAGGGACACAGGAAACTGGACACTGGGACTTGGCGAAGGGCTGACATTTGATGAGAGGTGAGGGTGGTTAGAGGGGGTTTAATGGTTAAGCAGAGGGGGGCACACATTCCCTGGGTGTTTGCGCTGTGCCCAGTGGACCTGGCACTGTGCCATCTGACAGAGAGATCCACTCTGTCTTCACCAGTACGGCCTTCTGATCTGGCTGGGTTTGAACAGTTGTAGGGACATTATCTGGTGCACAGGGATGAAAAATAGGGCTGACATAACATGCGCCCCATTACTGAATTAAACATGGACCTCTTTGTTGTTCCATGTGAGCGAGGCTTTTCGTGACAAGAAAAGCTTCCGTGGATTTCATAAAAAGCATCTTTCAGACGGTATTATCACTGTTGAGATGATTTGCAATATTTCATGATGGGGTGTGTGTGTGTGTGTGTGTGTGTGTGTGTGTGTGTGTGTGTGTGTGTGTGTGTGTGTTTACAGGCCCGAAGCTATGGTCTGGATGATGGAGATGTGTACATGTCGTCCTATGAAAACAGATTTCGCCTGTTCAGTTCGGTGGAGTACGAGGGCCAGCTCTACATGACACCACTCAACTTTATCGAGTCCGTCACTTTGAATGAACCTAAGAGTGAGTGCGCTCCTATTACTCAACTTTCCACAGTACTAAACATCCTTGGATTAGGAGGGGAATCATTATTGATGTTTAGGGCTTTAACAATTATTCAATGAATCCGTTGACAGTTTTGCCTATCAGTGAATTATTCTAGCTTCTTAAATTGGAGGGTTTGCTAATTTTCTATTTCATCTTGGTAAATTGAATGTTTTTGTGGACTGGTGATCTGACATAAACAACCTAATGAGGTCACCAGCTAAAAACTATACACCTGTATTTACTGTATATATAAACAGCAGTGTTTCCTCTATGTTGATTTTTGTAGTGGCGGACCACCATGGCAAAATTTCTGCCACCACAGAATCAGAAATAGGGCTGTACAAAAAATGTAGTCGCGGTTGCCTTTTAAATGATCCTGCCGCTCACGTTGCAATTTAACAACAAGGAGAACTATTCAGAGGTTATTGGGCCCGTCCAGTTTAACTCCACACACTGTTGTGTTAATGGAGTTTATTGTCAAAACGTTCGCTTTCTTCTGAGTCGACTATTAAACGACCAGCTCCACCAAAAACGTCACTGCGGTGGGTCCGTTCTAAGTGTAGACCTGTTGTAGATGTTAAGTGCCCTATATAGTTCCTCAAAAAATACAGTTCAATCACAACTGAAAATATGCCTCATTGTGTTTGAATAGAGGTGAATAAATATATTTGTTTGTGTTGCAGCAAAGTGTCATTTCCATTTCATTATGAGTGTCAATCTTAAGGGCATTGTTCTGCTTTTTCTGTAATTTTATCGATCAAATATATTATTAGTAGATTGATCAATAATGAAAAGAATTACCCAAACATCTGAGGAACCTTATGATTATGATATAGAAAGTGACGGAAAATATTGGTGTCCGATTCATCGTGCCTTCCTCTGTTTTCTCTTTACAACTGAGATGAATGTGATGAATGGATTCAAAGGGGACATGCATAACTTGAAAAGGAGACAGAATGCCTGCTGCAGTGTAAATAATTTGAAGCAGTCTGGACTTTGTGTTTGACCATTGAGCGTTGTTCGGTCCCGCAAACTCTGCCCCAATAGTCCCTGGGCCATTAACGTTCTGTCCCCAAAATTACTTTTTTGGGGTCAAGAACTATATTTAGACCATGGTTTCTCTTGTTGAAACACAAGTTCTTGAGTCTGAAGTTTCCTGGATTCCTAAAACGTTCCACCATGAAACCAGGCTAACTCAGTATTTCCAAATAGCAGAGGACACAGGCTCTGATGTGATTTCAATAATAACTACAAGACTTTAGTTAAATGTGTTTAAAACCTTTGCTGTCAATCATTTTAGAGAAGGTGGCAGCTCATTTGCCTTCATGCTGACTGTAAAAGTGTGCTGCACTGCAGACGCTACACTGCCTCTGTAATCAGCCACGTTTGCCAGCAGCCATTTGCTTAATTACACCTCCGTCAACTCATCAGATAAACCCCCATCATCCTCCAATTACTTGGGGATTGAAAAAAGTCCCAGTGTATTTTTTCCTGGAACATTACAATTTGTCGAGGGCCGTGGAGTGTCATCAGACATTAGGTTGTGGCTTGAAGAGCTTCAGTCATAACACCTGCATAAAGATAGACATCTTTACCGGCAACCCCACTTTTATGGCTCATTTATGTGGCAACAAACTTGCAGAGACCAAGAGAGACCAAACAACTGGATGTCATAAATGTAATGATAATACATTCTGATTACTGTGATTGATTATGATTTAAGGTGTGTGGCCTGCTATAATGTTTTGGACATGTCTTTAATGGCTAATGAGGAAGGTAAATAAGGGCCACTAATGTATAAGCATACTGTGTGTATCATTGTTCTCTGCAGGCTAATGTGTTGCAAAATAGTAATCATGGTGTTTTATGGTTATATTGTGGCTGTAAAAAGAAAGAGATGTGTTTTTGCCATTCTTGTGCATGTTAACGAATGCCTTTCACAACTGAGGGTTTTATTTCAGACACCACATGAAGCAGAGGATGCTGGAGTTCTGGCCATTTAGAAGTGGACCATTAGAGTCAAAACTTAAAGTGCTGTCATGTAAATTATTCATATCACATCCATAAGATATGTTTACGAAATCATCAAATACATGCTCACATTGAGGACATCACGCACACTTGGGCACCTCACTTTGGTGGATAATAATCCTAGCTTTAGACACAGGCTCTAAAATGTGTCAGTGGAGGGTTATTGTCACTGTTATCGATGTCATTTTCCCAGCCAGGAAAAAAAGTGTTCTTTTTTTTTTACAACACCTCCATCTTATCTTCTGCTTTATTGAGCATCGGAATGCGTTCATGGAGATACACAACTTTTGTTTCTGTCCACATAAACACCTGTTTTCACTTTTGTTTCTCGGTTTTATATTCCTAATATAGAATTCATCATTAAAAACAAATTATTAAAAGTCACCCATGGTGGAAGACATATTCAGATCCTTTACTTAAGTAAAAGTACACTGTGAAAATACGGCACTACAAGTAACGGTCCTGCATTCCAAACCTTTCTTAAGTAGAAGTATGTGATTGTTATCAGTAAAATGTACTTAAAAGTATGAAAAAAGTATTGATTGTGTAGTAAAATGGGTTTCACTGTTATATCTGATGTTTCTGGATTATAATTCCTGTTGCATTAACGTGTATGTTGTATTTTACTGCTGTAATGTTTGTGTGATGTTTAAGGTTGTGCTCATTGCAACTCCTTTATATACTGTTGGGTAGTTTAAGCTACAACAATGCATCATATTCTATAAGATCATCATGTTTGTAGCGTCAACTTTTCATGGTGTCAGAAAAACAGCCCTGTTTTCAACTTTGTGTTGATGCATTTTCCAGCTGATCTAACTGGCTTTTTTTAAAGACTTTTGGAAGGCTTCATCCTTCAGTTCATCAGATTTATTTTGTTTTGTTATTGTTTTTACTGGACAGGAAGGGGATGAAACGTTTTAAGAAGTAACTACAAGCCGTCAGATAGATACAGTGCTGTAAAAAGTACAATATTTGCCCCTGAGATGTAGTGGAGTAGAAGTATAAAGTTGCATAAAAGTGAAATACTCAAGTAAAGTATAAGTACCTCAAATTTGTACTTAAGTAAATTTACTTATTTACGCTGTCCAACTGACCAAGTCACACATACTGTATCTCATGCACTAACTGTTAACCTTGTTTTGCTTAGGGAGGAGAGCATGGAAGTCCCTCACAAAACAGGTGAGTTGTTCTGTCATCAAAGTGCTTACAGAATCTCCTCTGCATTACTGTAATGCCAACAAACGCTGTGATTACTCAGGATTTAGAAATGAATGAGTGATTTTGGATTTTCTTCTATTCTTTCAGGACTTAGACAAGATGCTGGCTGATACTCCGCCTGTATGGAAAGGATCATCTAATTTGTTTAGAAATCTTCGCGAACGAGGTAAAGTAACCCACTCTTTGTATTACAGCTCTACACAAACATCCGTTGAATTTAAGTAATTCCCCTTTATGCTTTATTTTTTTTTAAAGGCCCTCCTTGCTTTGCTCAGAGTGTGCTCAGAGTGTGCTCCGTTGTGCGTGTCAGCCTCGTATAATTCAGAGTAGTAAGTGTGTTGTAAATACTTCATCTTATCTCTAATCTGGTAACATGCTGTAGATGTATTCTCAGGGAACCTCTGCAGGAGGGAATGGTCCATTGATAATACACATAATGATCCGACCTGGTTTCTCTAATAAAAAAAAAGCGATAACTGTGAAGTTAAAAATGAATTGACAACCAACACAGTTGCATTTTTCATGTGAATCTCACTTTACTTAAAGCGGCTTGAGAAATGACTGCACTCTTCACCTGCAAACCTCAAATCATAGTAATGTTGCATTAAGAAAATGAAGTTGAGTGTGTGAGTGAAGATCTTTTTCCCCATATTATTCCCACCTGGGACCTCATTGGGTCATACGAGCCAGTGAAGCATCAGATCTTACTGTTCTGATCTCTCCTATGTTGCTTTAGCTAAGTGCCAATGCTGGGATTTGGGGCTTTTAATCCTGCTGTTAAACGTTGCGGCTTTGTCAGGGAAAAAAGGACTGGATTGATCTGTGAACAAAGCGTTGCTTTAGAGAATGAGGGAGCTGTTTGAACCCAGCTATGTCGAGGCATGTCCCACTGGCCACCCCCCTGATCACCACGGACATTATGAAGCCTAAGAATGGCATTGGATTACATCTCCGGGACTGCCACTCTGTATGAAGTGTTTCTGTGGAATTCTTTGTATTGTCTAACAACATCTACTTGAGCTCCGAGGCTGAGCTGCAGGGAGAAGGAGGAGGAGGAGGAGGAGGAGGAGGAGGAGGAGGAGGAGGAGGAGGAGGAGGAGGGGTGGGCTCCCTTCAGGAGTGAAGGTGTGTGGTATTGGTGAAACATGGCTGGAATCTTAAAAGTTTTTTCTCTCTTCAACCCATTTAAGCTTTAAAGGCTTTGAAGCTAGAGATCTGTTGTCATTATACCTGCCAAACAGAGACAGCTGGGATGACAAGAACTTTTTTTAGATGTCTAATGGCATGCAGCACTAATTCTCTTTTCACACCTCAGTTTGTACATGTTTCACTTCCCTATATATCATCTTGCTAGCAACATTTGTTCCAGCCTCAAGAGGAAAGCAAAAATGACATCTTTGTTTGCCAGTTTAGTTTTTTCCTCTTGAGTGTTCCTCTCGCTGGAAATATCTCCCTGCAGCAAACCCCGTACCTGAAGTCTTTTCCCATAACACCCAGAGCAGTCACCCAGAACTATCTGAGCTCGATTCTCTATCTTCCCGAGCAAACAAAAGCTTGGGAATGCTTTCAGCGTCAGAGGGGAGAAGCCTCCTGAGTCGATTTAGATGTCTCCTGACACTTACTCTTCCCCCTTCTCCGTGTCACACAACAAAGGGAGCTGAAGGACGCGACACAAAACCTGAATCGGCCATTCTCAATCAGTGACAGATCACTTGAGAATGTATTACACCTTGTTACCCAAACACGATCAGAAGCCGTAGGCCTTAAATTTGTTTGGGTTTGTGTCCAGATCGGTCAGCTCAGTTGTAAAGCCTGTTTGTGTGATGGGAACACCAAGCATGAAGTAAAAGGCACCTTTTAAGATGTTATCAGTGAGCGCGAGAAGATTACTCTTGTCTGAAGGCGTGCACTGTTTCTTTGGATGGCTTATTCATCTCGGCCGGATGACTTTGAACATCTGTAAACACCTTCGGCTAACGGGTTAATGCTGTTTGATCGTCTTGTGTGGAAAAGGGAACATTTTGGTTTTTGTTTCTCAGCTTGACACATTTTCCTCTTTTTTTTCCAGGTATCCTCAGTTACACAGAGTACCTCTTCCTGCTCTGCATTTTAACAAGTGAGTATATAACTGACTTATGAAAAATGATTTTGAAACACATTTAGAGATTAAAATGTGACTATCCAATGTAATTTGTTTTTGTTTGTAGAGCCCCATGCAGGCTTCAGGATTGCTTTCAACATGTTCGATGCAGATGGCAATGAAATGGTGGACAAAAGGGAGTTCTTGGTGGTATGAGCCATATCTTCATAATCAGATATAGTAATTACATACATTTGTTCTGATTATGTTATATTCTGTATAGTAACTTTTCATCTTCTCACCAGCTGGAAGAAATTTTCCGTACGAAGAAGCACAGAAAGGAAGTTGCTGAAGACGTGGAAAGATTTGACCAGAAGGTATGATTTGTTTTCAAATGCCTTTTAATAGTTATTAAAGCTGCTATAATCAATATTTTTTATGTCAAGAATGGACTAAATGAGTATGTGTAATGCGTTATAAACCCACAGAGAGTTATCGCTACTTTTGGATTTGGTGTAGACTAAAACACAGCTAAAAGACTGAATATTGGACTTACAGTTGTCAGGTGGCAGAAACATGACTTTATATTTAACGCTAATGTCTGCTAGATGTGTAAATATATCGGTTTGCTAACACATACCTGTAACAAGCAGTTAGGTCTGCTGCCCCCCAAGTGTCCAAAAAAATAATTAATTTGGCCATTTGGGGACAGCGCACAACACTGTTTACACAACAAGGACATAGTATCACTGTATAAAGTTGATATGGCATGCTAGTGCTAGTTGTCTATTTACACATCCAGCAGACACAGAGCAAAATCAGCATTCAAGTGGAGTCATGCTTCTTCTCTGTTTTAATCTTCACTAACTCCTGAGGGAAATATCTCTCTTTAGCTGCAGTAAATACTGCGCCGGGTTCACCAGCTAGCTGCGAACTTTGTCTGCCGTTTGGTGCTGGGCCGCTAGTGCACAGTGTATTTTTCAGAGCTTTTTTACTAAAGAAAGTTGCCTGTTACATCTTGAAGAGAGGATGATTAGATTTGAATAGAACAAATCAAAATAGTCACATTTTGGGCCGGAAAACCAAAACAATGAGCCGAAAGAAGCTAAAATGCTCTGTAGAGCTGACAGGGACTACCTCATGTGATTCTCTTTGGGTGTATCCCCACGAGTGATACCTTTCATATTGCACACAATTCTTTGATCCATTGTTAATAATAATAAAAAAAAGATTAGTAGCAGCTTGACGTTGACCTGAATCTTAAATTTGAACCATTGTCTAGCATGACAGGGTTCTGTGTTCCTAGAGAGAACACAAGCTGCACAGAGGTGAATGTGGTCATACGGGGTAAAACATGCCTGAGCCTCTCATCTCTTTAGGGCTGTCTTGTGCCACATGCAGGTGGATGTAAACAGGCAGGGCTTAGTGGAGCGATAACAGCGACTCTTTGAGGTCTTATCGCACAAACACAACATGGAGGAGCTTACTCTGCCGGGATAAATGTTAGCATCTCTGGACAGTCTTGCATTAATCTGAAGCCCGTATAACCATCAAAAAGATCATTAGAATGGGTACTCTAGATTTGGAAATATAATGATGCTTTGCAAGAAGACAAAGTTGAGGAAGAAGACTCTGGGTGCACTCACAAAGCTTAAGACTATGAATAAGAATCTTGGAAGTCATGTCGTATAAATTTTAACAATGACTTAAAAACTAAAAAACGAATAATCGACTTCAAACTAATTTCCAACCATCTTCCTGTTCTAAACTCCTTTGTGAATTATAAATGAATCTTCTCTCTCTGCTCTCTTTTATTTCAGAGCCTGCAGCTGTACGGTCAACCCAAATCCCAGCCGCACAGTGTATGTATTGTTCTCTTTCCCTGAAGGAAAATGAACTGTTCTGCTTGTTGCATGTATTTTTGGCATGCGCTCTTCCTAAACTGACAACCATTTTTTTTACACACATAAAACACAGATGCATCTCAGGAGCTGACACCACCTGTATTTGTGTCTGTTAACACCAGATAACCTCATTCATATTCACTGGAATTGAAATACACTGCTGTGTACTTGAACATTATCTGACATATTGTCTTTGTGTGTGGTAGTGCAGATGATTTATGTACCCGGCTTTTGTCAGCGTTGGGCAAGAGATTCCACTTCAAAAAGCTCTTACCTGAAGACTGACAACATTTCGTCCGGACCCCCATGTTTTATTTTTACAGTTTCTTGAGGAGTGGTATTTGGGCTCAGGTTACCTTTTGTAATGGGTTTGACCATGAAGATGCCAGTCAGAGAGGAGAACTGTGCAAAGCACTCAACACACACACACATAGAGCCCACAGCTAACAGAGGCACAGACCCATCTGTTTGAAGACTTTACCTTTAGGTGTGTCTTTTTTGTTTTGATTTCTTCTGTAGGTATCTTTTCAGCAAAAAGTTCAAAAGTCAAATCTTTTCAAAAACACATAACAAGTATGTCTTCAGTGCTGCGGTTGGGCTTTCCCCAGCACATTCTAATTACAAGTGTATCAGGATCTTTTCATTGGATGAGATGGGAACAGCGTAGTGCATTAAAGAGTTGTTCCGTAATTAGCTGTGGGATCATGTCGTAAATCTCTCTCTCTGGTGAAAAGCGATGAGGCGCAGAGGAAGAGCTGTTTTATCAGCCGTCTCACATTCCCCCTCAGGCTTGATAGATAAAAAAAAAAAGTTGATAAGATAAATAAATATTATAAAATGAAACAAGCCATACTTAAGAACACGTGTCGGCGGCGGCTGGCTGTTTCTGGTTGGCTGTGTGCTGATGTTGCTTTAGTAAGAGGTGATGTCGAGACTTGAGAAACATCTAGACTGAAGACATGATAGGTTGAAAAAACAGGATGAGAGCGAGAGGCACCAACGTGGTTTGGTTTATAACTGGGAGTTAGAAATAATAGCTTTTCTTAACTACTCAAGACAGATTTCCTGGGATCTTTTCATTGCACATGACACCCATTACAAGAACATTGTTGTTGACAGTTGTGTTTCAGTGTAGCTGTAGTTTTAGTTGTCCCACAGCAGATAGGAGAGTGAAGGCAGCAGTGTAAACTGTAATAATGATAATGATTGGTTAATCCAAGATCAGGAGCCTGACCTCATCGAGAAAAAAATAGCAGAGAGTGGCTTCTTTGTCCCAGACAACATTAAACAGGAAGTTTTTGTGCATTTAACTGTAATGGTAAATAATAGGGGTGTGACGAGACACTTACTCCACGAGACGAGACACATCACGAGATTGGGTTCACGAGAACGAGACGAGACGAGATTTTTAAAAAAAATTTGAAGAAATCCTCAATGATGAAATATATGAATGGAAAAAAGTTTTTTTATTCAACTGACCTTGGCTTCTTTGTAGAGGTTTGGGACTACAGTGCGAGTTAAATGCGCGCGTGATGGGATGACGTACCTCGTTTCCAGTGTGTGGAGGAAATCCAACATTTTCCACCACAGAAAATGGCCTCATATCAGCTGCAATGAAAACGCCTATGTCCCTTGTTATTGCCGTGGCTCTTGCACTTACCGGTGGCAGAGATGCAAAGGCTTTTAGAGTTGTTTGCCCTTTTAATGTTTTCGTCGCGGGTGCAGTAGTTAGTAGAGAGCTGTGGTGGTGCTGTAAGTGTTTTTGCATAGTGCTCGTGTTAGCCGCGGTATACGGCATTTTTTTCTTACAATGTTTACATATTGCGTTCGTCTTGTCTGTCACTCTTTCGCCGTTTATTATTTCCGCAGGAAAACCAAAATGTTGCCACACAAATGATTTAAAAGTGGCAGGGGGATCTTCAATAGTAATTTCACGCTCCATCACGCTGACATAACATCGCCTCACGAGACAACTTTTCACCTCGACGAGAAATCTTGTCACGTTTTAATCTCGCGAGATCTCGTAAAACGAGATCTCGTCACACCCTTAGTAAATAACTTTTATATTTAGTTTGAAGGTATTTCACAACAGTAGGTGAAAGGTGTCTGAAAACATGCATTTATGTCTCAGCTTAGCATCAAATGATGATGTATTGGGTGGGTTCAGTTACATAGGTAACCTGGCATGAATCACCCTTCTGCTCTCACGCCCTGCATGCTTTGGACATGAGTTAGCTGTGTTGGCCTGTTTTCCACCAAGAGGCTGCATGCATGGCTGCAGAGCAGGCTCACGTCAGGGCTGATGGGCCTCTCAGATACACCGGTGTCAGCCCCAGTCTGTTTCTGCCTGGATGGATGGATGCCATGGATGACAGTCCATCTCTCCCTTTGTCTCTGACTTTTTGTCCTACTGCTACATACCTGTCTGTCTGACTCTTCATCTTCTTTCTAGTCTGTACATCTACGTCCTCCTGCCTGCCTCAGTCTGTCCATGTTTGTCCATCTATCTTCCTTCTCCTAATCTTAGTAACATGTGCCAGATATATTTTGTCTTCTAACAGCTGTGCTTCAACTGACTGCTGCCGCAGGTTTTTAAAAAAGAGAGTCAGCATGTGGAGGCCCGGGGCATGTGGGATGTTCTCAGACGTGGCACAAGTCAAGTTCTGTTTTCTGATCTCACTGAGGTAGCCATGACCTCATTACTTTGGTTATACAGTAATACAATGCACCAGGTTCTGACTGTCCGTACTGTATGTTTCATGTTAGCACTGTGGATATATGCATCTTCTTGAAAGCAAGAGTAAATTCTCACTAATATTTCCTCTGCAGCATGTTTAATGAATCTGTTGCATGGCACGTGTTTGTATCGTGCAGAAAGGCTGTTTGGTTTCAGCCACAGTGAAAGATTAACCATTAACTCTGAATAATTATTCAATAGCAGAACCTGGGTATGGCTATTAACTAACATCTTTACTTCAAGCTTTCAGCATGGTTAGATAAATGTCATTGTTAATGTTTACCTGGTGTTACCATGATACACTTGTATGTTAGGAAACAGCTCATCCAGGCTGCTTAAACTGAGATTTTGCGCAAATGTACTCAATGTTTTGCTGGATATTTAAAGCTATGAGGAGTCATAATGCAGCAATTTCCTCCCCTTCTGATAGCATGTGGATGAAAGAAAAGAGACAACGCTGCTGGTGCATTTCTTTGGGAAAAAAGGCAAAGCCGAGTTGAAATTTGAAGACTTTTACGAGTGAGTTGAAAGATAGTTTGTCTGCTCTGTGATAAATCATGAGAAAATGATTATCTCACAGTATAATATGGCCATTAATCATTTTCATACCTCCAGCAGCTAAACCCTTTAGTGGTTTTGTTTGTGACCATGTTAAGTGTTCCTTTGAGCATGTGAGTATTCTGGTGGTGGCGTTTCCTGTCAGCAGTCTCTCTTGCTCCTCCAGGTTCATGGACAACCTGCAGACAGAGGTGCTTGAGATAGAGTTCCTCTCCTACTCCAAAGGCCTGCCCACCATCAGCGAGGAAGATTTTGCTCGGATCCTCCTTCGCTTTACCAAAGTGGACGACGTCAGCGAGTATTTGGAGAACGTGCGCCACAGCTTGCCGGACGAAAAGGTGCGCTGTGTTTTCCCTTCAGATTTGTCATCACGTTATCTCTGACAGCTCCCAAAAAGGGGTAGACAAAATAACAGTAACAGCTCACAATATGATGTAATCCAATACAACATCAAAAACTGCAGGAGAGATCAATCAACTCTTCTCTTCAGCATTATGAGATTCACAAAGGCTGTAGGACTATCAAATTGTACATTGTATTGGTGTTCATGATATTTTATCCAACTCGTAACCTTTTCCTTCCCAAAGTTCCTCACACTCACTTTGTGGCACACCCCGCCACCAGCTAACATGTTAAATAGACATATTGAAAGATTGAACGGATGAAAATAAAAATTTCAATTAAAATGTTTAGGTTTTCGGTTAAATTACGTGTTGGAGCTTATTGACAACCAACCGTCTGACTCCAGGAAGTCACTGAGTGATTAGTGCAACACCTGAAAAGCACCGTTGTTACTCTCTGCTCCTCGCCACGGGGCTTCTCAGCAAATCACTCCGCCCAAGTAGCAGAAGTAGCAGTGCTTCGCCTATCTGAGAATATAGTTCCCAGTATGTATATAGTTAGAAGACAGCTGTGTCTCATGTGACCTTGTCTCATGTGACTATACAAATCACAACATGTAAATAGGAAAATGTTGGCATTATTTTGTCTTCTTATTGGAAGCAGTAGTCTAGATGGAGCCGGTTACCTCCAGGATCTGTGCATCAGACAGAGTTAGGACACGCCCGGAGATGAGAAGGGTATGTATGGACTTATCTAACTCTGGGGGACACGGTGAATAAGACAAAGTCCCAATAAGTCGGCGTGTTCCTTTAAATGAATTAGTAAGCATTTCACAGTCTTTGAAGCAACACAAATTTGGCCTTAGGATCAGGTAATGCTCAAACAGAATTAGTTTGGAACTTGTTCGGCTGTCATAGAGACGTTTAGATATGAGATCAACAGCACACATTCAAGGTATTTGTAGTGTTGCACTCTGTAGTTTTGTGTAAGTATGGGAGTATTTTATTCCTCTGTTTCTTTTAGTACCGCCCTGTGAATTAGCTGTTGAGTGAAGCATCCTCCTTTAAGCTTTAATTTGTTTTTCTCTCATGGCACGCTGAAAAGACACCAGCAGCTCATCAGCCACCTCGAGTAGCCTGTTGCGAGATCTCTATTGACGATCAAGTGGGTCTCATCATTAGGCTAAGAGATTTTTTATGGCCCTCACCTTGTTAAAACAGCAAAGCGTCACAGATTAGTCATTACTCCATTTGTTAGACTGTGTGTGTTGCCAGTTTGGCGAGGCTCCCGGCGAGAGAAGGAGCTAGTAGCTGCGGGTCGGTTGAGTGGAGATCAATGGGCTCAGTGTTTGAGTCATCAGCCAAGCCTGAGATGTTTGGGGATTCATCACTTTTGTTGTTTTTGTTTATTCAAGTATCAGGTTAATCTGCTTTAGAAAAGTCTGCAAACGGCCTGACCTCTTCCCAAAAGCTACAGTCCTTCCCCCCGCTGCCGACAGCTCAGCGTGTCCATACTGCGCAGGGAAAATCCAGCAATGTATACTTTGTCTGTTTGGGTATGTTATCTATCTGATGGCTTCAAGGTCCCACACACACTAAAGGATTCCCCGCAGGATGAAAGGAAGCAGATTATGTGTTGTGTGAATTGTAGCACTATCCTTTGCTGGAGTGTTGACACATGCAGCCGTTTGCTTTATGTGGCACTTTATGATTTCTCATGTTGCATGTTTCACAAGCTTTATGTTTCATAAATAAAGGCTGTGTTTTATTGTTGTCATATTTTCTTGCAGGGAATCACCTTTGAGGAGTTCAGGTCCTTCTTCCAGTTCCTAAACAACCTGGAGGATTTTGCCATCGCCATGCAAATGTACAACTTTGCCAACCGTTCCATTGGTCAAGGTAAAGTCTCAACACTTTAAATTGAGTCACTGGATAGTTTAGTTTTCAGAGAGTTTCACTATGTTTCCTCTGTTTGCATTGAGTTTATCAATTGAGGTAAGCAAACCATCCAGGTGACATCAAATCTTTTGATTTTGTCTCAAGCAAAACTCCTTGAAAACCAAACAATCTGTCTAAATCAGACGTGTAACTATCGGTATGCAGGGTAAGCGGTGCTTACGGGCCCGGACCAATCAGGGGCCTGTACTGGAAGATATTGATTGACAGCCGGGGCCCCCTATCACATTTTCATTACTCGCGACAATCCCAGCAGTCCCACGTCCACTGTGACAGCCAGTGACCAAGCAAGAGTGACAACGGGTCATATTCATTTCCTTGTTTTTGATATGAAAACGAGACCGTGGACGAGACACGTGTGTGACTCGAACATCTCACATTTACCAACAAAACGTACAGCGAAAGACATTTCAGACCGTCCTGCCTACCTGTATACATTTTAACATCAATGTACACTGTAACAATTTTTCACTCTAAAGTCGCTGAAAGCTGCTGCTGTTTCAATACTGTCGTCTCTCTGCAGCAGGTGGGGCACACACACACACACACACACACACACATACACACACACAGTCACATACGGCGGATGCAGGAAAAACCACAGATGAGACGACAGGATGACCTAAATTGAGGACAGCTACACTCATTATTGTAAGTGCAATGATAAGTTAAAGTCCAATAAGTACTTTATCAAACCGTATGAATGTGTCCCAGGCCAGGATAGGACATTAACTAACAATGTAAAGATCAACAAGCCACTGACAGATATGTTCATATTTGATTCATTCAATACATTATTATTTTTTGTCTTAAATCCACCAGTTGTTTTCATATTATACCAACATTTGCAGCATCCTGAGCCTTTTTGGTAAGGTTCCTATTAAATCTCAGCCCAGAGTAATTAATTAATAGCAATAATTATTATTCTCCCCAAAACAAGTTTCATTTTTATTTTTAAAGAACTATACAAAAAAAAATCACAACTTTTTTTGCAACTTTCACTGCCTCTCACAACTTCATTGCAACAAACAAACAAAAGACATCGCAACTTTTATCGCAATTCTTTACAAAAACTCCCACGAAATCAGACGTTTTGGGCTGCAACAATCTCAAAAAAAGGCCGTGAAATCCTGGAGGGACTGTCCTTGTGTATTTTTTCATGTGTCATAGTGCACATTCACCAGTGTTTTTTTTGTTGTTGTGGTGCGCGTAGGCAATCCTGATGTTGTCAGTCATCTCATCTCTTATATGCTGTGTCTCTATGATCCTGTCCTGTCCTATTCATGGTAGCCTACTCGTGGACATTGCGCCGTCATCACGTGCTGTAGTATGGGGGCCTTGATAATCCTGCTTAAGGTCCCGGTGTTGTCTCGTTACACCATTGGTGTAAATGTCTGTTTAATGGAAGTAATAATATTAATATTGGTAGCAAATACATCTGTAAAACAGACCTTTTACCCGATCACGTGCTTTTCTTCCCTTTCAGAGGAGTTTACCCGTGGCGTCTACGTTGCTACGGGCATCAAGCTGACCCGCCACTTGGTCAACACGGTCTTTAAGATCTTCGACGAGGATCGCGACGATAAACTCAGCCACAAGGAGTTCATTGGCGTCATGAAGGACCGGCTGCACCGCGGTGGCGGGGTGAGACAGTAGAGGTCACTTAGATGCCATCTATCTCTCTTTTATGACTCTGACGGTGACAGAGATGTTGGTGTCTGGACACCAGCATCGACAGCTACTTCTTAATGTGTAATCTGTCAGGGTGGATAGCACACACAGAGTCAAGTCAGATTTAACAGGGTGAGGGACTGAAAGGCAAATATGGGTTGATGCTGAGCACAGAAGTGTGTGTTTATTTTCAAAAAACAGAGTACTTTCACACAATTAGGCCTACTTAAGCAACTGTTAGCATCACAAACACCACCCCTCCGGTTTAATTACAGCTTTGAGTAAGCACTAATTATGTCTCTTTCTTCTTCAGGTGGTAGTTTACACCCCCCCCCAAGCCATAATTTCTAAATTAGACTCCTGAACCTTTTTATTACTGAAACAAATCTCAGCTCTGAGTTGGCAATTAGTGATTTTTGTGAAAGTATACTGCCATCTAGCGGGACATCATGAAAATGGTCTTCTCACAGTATTCCCCCCTCTCTCTCTCTCTCTCTCTCTCTCTCTCTCTCTCTCTCTCACACACACACACACATTCACAGGGCATCAGAGTGGAGGAGAAGTTCACCTCTTTTAAGTCCTGCATGAAGAAGGAACTTGCAGGCAAATAGGTAAAGTATGCTGTCAGCATTCTCTGTTAAATGGGGGAATATATATATCTATATATATAGATATATATATATACTAACACAACTTAATGTGTAAACTGTTTCCTAACAGCGTTTCCCAGGCACACTATACCAGTCAGTCTTTTGAGATGTGGGTTGGGGCCCACACTGCTCGCCCACAGCATTGAGTTACACTGTAATATTACCGCCTGATCAACTGCCACCAGATACCAGCTTAAGTCTGCATACAGGAGCAGTGAGCAGGGCAGTTTAAAGCCGTATAAATGATTCAAAGGAAATGCACCTCTTGGGAGAGTGCTTGATAATCTTAGAAAAGGACTTGATCTGGATGTTTTTGCAAACAGTGCCGCAATATGAAAAATATCTATTTTGAGAGAAAAGAGAAAAACTGCCCCCATTCTCCTTCATTATTGATCATTATTTGATTATATGAAAGTGCAATGAACTTCAGTACAGCATTTGTATTTTCTGAAATGAGTGTAACCTTGTGAATAGTTAAAAGGAATAATTTAACATTTGGGGAAATTTGCTTTTTCTCTTTCCTGCCTAGAGTTAGATGAGAAGATCAGTACCCAGTGGTATCAGTTTTCTCATCTAACTCTTGGCTAGAAAGCTGATAAGTGTATTTAACCAAACGTTGAGCTGCCACAGCAATTACGATTTTCTACTATTTATGATGATTGTTTTACACTCTGCTGTCAATTTCAATAATTTCAATAATAATAACCTGTCTGCCTGTGCTGGCAATACTCCCCCTGCTAAGTTTTGGATTAAAGTAAATGATAAAAAAAAAAAAAAAGATAGTTGCTGCTTGTATGCTGAAGATCCACAGCTGTGGTCACTGACTGCAGAGGACCCAGATTTGTTTCTGCATACTTGCAGGACTACTGCTGCACTCCATGACTATTTGATTAAGAGGTGCAAGAGTTTTTGTTTCTCTGTAGTCTAATGTATTCTTGTTTCTCAGTATATACAAGAAATAATTGAACTGCAGTTCTCTTGTAAGAACGATGCAGACGATTCATAGCAGTGTATTGGTCGACATTTACAAAGTGTCACGCTGGACTTGTATTGATCATTCTCTCTGTTTTGTCACCAGGTGAAAATCCCATCATCAGTGCATGTCTTAACTGGACGAGCTGTGCGTCCTCTGTGCTCCATATCAGGACAGAAGGGTGAACGCTTGTTGCGGCATTTTATTGCACTATGTTAGAAGTTTTTTGAAATAAACAGGATGTGGCACAAACAGGATGTGGCCAGTCTAATTGGAAGCTGTTGCAAACAAACAAGAATGACCCGTTATGAACCTAAATCCATTTAACATAATGTTGCTGGACTCTAAATTGGAGGAAACAGTTTGTGTAACTGTTTTTGCCAGATATTTAATTATTTATTGATTCATCTACTTGTAAATATATTTATTAGTTTAAGATTGAAGAAAACTGATTTGATTTATTTATCTAAAAGTCCAACATTGTCTTATTACTGCTCTGCCAGTGTGTGCGGTTCAGTTTTATTCTGCTTTTGTTCCCGAGCTTGATTCTGTATGGCAGCAGCATTGCTCACATACTTTGTTCTTCTATTGGTCCTGCAGCCCCCTGCACAGATCAGCTTAGGACAGCAGCTCCCCTGCTCCTTCCTCCTCCTCCTCTTCCTCCTCCTCTCTCCCAAAGCACTGCAGCTAAAATCCTCCAGGATCCCCCAGAGCCAGCAGGCCTGAACAAACTCACTCAGTCTGGGGCTTTTTCACTGTTTAACTACAGGCAGCTAACAGTGTTAATCATTTCTTAGCTAGTACAAAACAAGTGCTATTTCCATCCCACTGGCAGGAATGACCTCTTTATAAACAAAAATGTAAAATATTAAAGACATATGTTTGTTCCACTCCTGAGACAATCCGCTTAAATTAGCTTTAGCAATATATTAAAATGACCTTCCCTTTATGCTCTATGAGAGTTTACACTCTTCTTATAAAAATCCTCACTTGTACTACTGAACATGTTACTGTGGAATTCTTGATGACTGGTGTTTCCTGGTGTAATATTTGCTTCGGGTGGAGTTATGTACTGAAAAAAGATAAAACTGAACTGAAAGAATGTTACATGCTGTAATATTAACCAAACTTATTTCATTTAGGTTATTTGGATTAGTTAGTCTACCTCTGTAATAGTTTTGGAAACTTCTTTTAAATCAGGTCCTGACTGTTACACTGTTACACAGACGCATTTATAATGACATGGTACAATAAATATCATAGAAAATATTTGGATTCTTGGTTATTTTGTGCTCCCTGTCTTCCTCTGTCTCACACAGACATGCCAAGTCAGCTAATAAACTGTGAACTGTTCACATCGTCCTCACGAGAAACACGGCGGTTAACCTTCTTTGATAGCAGCACCACAGAAGAATAAGGGAGCTGTTTTATTCTCAACCTGAAGGCAAATCATTAACAGTATTAATCGTAAGAAACCTGAGGCTGTGTGGGTGTACAAGATTTTAATCAGGGACTCTCAGCTTTAAATGATTAATTCAGCAGGGAATTCTCCCAGTGCTCCCGGTTAGCCGATCCAGGCCTGTCCTGAACCTCTTGAAGTAAGATCAAGGAGTTCATCAAAGACTAAAAAATCCCTAAGATATAATGTAAAGTTGAATTACAACGTTCATCCATTCACTCTCAGACATTAAATCCTTTCAGGTTTGTTAAATAGGATCTTATTTATTTAAGTGATCCAGCACTACCTTGTGTCATTACAGGCTAATAGCAAACCAATAGAATTAGTGTTTTGTGACTTGACACCATGTGGTTATTGTAATATTGAGTTCTTTTTTCATTATAGCTGCATTAAGTAAGTAAGTAAAGTTTATTTGTATGGAACCTTTTACAGATAAAAATCGCAAAGTGCTTCACAATAAAATGTAATACAACAAATTCAAATACAAGAACGTTTAAATACAAATAGAAAAGATAACAAACAACCATAAAAAACCCTTAACTAACTAAAAGCCTGCTTGAATAGCAGTCTTCAATTGCTTTTTAAAAAATTTGACAGAATTCACAAACCGTAGAGAGGGAGGCCAGACATTCCACAGCCTAGGAGCCACTGCTTGGAATGACTGATCCCCTCTGGTTTTAAACCAATAATACATAGCCTCTGACCTAATGACCTCAGACTACGGGTGGGGGTACGAAGCTGTATCATGTCAGAGATGTAGGGAGGAACTTGACCGTGCAAGGCTCTAAAAGTAAGGACCAAAAGTAAAACATCACTGATAAAATGTTCTGAACTCTGCCAGAGAAAGGAAAATGAATGGCTTTCACTTGTTTGCCCATCATATCCCTGCGTTTTTTTTACCACGGACATCACATCACCCACCCCTGTGTTGTGTGAAAGTACTGGTAGTTTTACCCACTATTGCCCAAGTTTCACTTTCCTCTCAGTGTGAAAAATCCAGTTCATATCAACAGAAATAACCTTGATGGGGGGTTTGAAGGGGTATTTCAGCAATTTAGCAATGGACTTCCATAAGGTTGTGGGACTTACAACACAGTTTCAAAGAAAGAAGGAAAGAAAGTGATGCAGCAGAGGTGGAGAAGTCTCGACTTTAAGAGGGCATGTTATGGATGAGATTCAAAAGACACTGGATCCTGCATTTCCCAAAATGCAACTCAATAATATATTTCATTAGACCCTCCCTGTCTGGTTATTTAAAAAAAAAATGTAAGTCTCAAACCCAAGCTGAAATAGATGATGACACCATGGTGGTTATTTTATTAGACTTCTCTTTGGATCAGAACACATCAAACAGTCAGTCAGTGATGAATCAGTGATGTTCCCCAAAGAGGACTCAGTTGTAACATTTCAAATCTTCCCAGATATTTATAAAGGTCACAAAAATGCTTTTTATTTATTTACTTATTTTGTGTACTTATTTTGTGAGTGATTTGGGGTCAGTATCCTATTTGTTAGATTCAGCCAGATTCCACCCACGGAATTGGCAACAGTTAGCTTCATTTCTTTTAATTAAAACAGCATTCATAAAAAATACCTTTTCCATCAGAAAGTAGCAGTTAATGTGTGATATGTGACAGTTAGTATTCAGCTTGGCAGGTGAGCTTTGAGCTAGTACAATGTGTAGCCTACTCTGCAATATCTGCAGAATATTTTGCAGGTGCTGTTGGCCGTGAAGCAGCAGACGCAGGTGCAGACCTCCAGTTACCTAAACTGAAGGTAATGAGAAAACACAATATGCTATCGACACCTCTGACACAGGCAAACCATAGTATATAGCCTGTAAACAGTAATCAGACCGATAGAGTTTGATATTGCCACATGACACATCGAAAATATAGTATAAGAAGATATAATATTAAGAATTATTTGGAAGAAAAACAACACTTCTTTCTTTGAAATAATAAAACAAGTGCTTCGTCTTGCCTTTGAGTGCAAATAAAACGGACTCAAAAGCATTTAGTGCGTGTGCCTCTGTCTCAGCACTCTCGAGTAAGAACCGTCTGCTTTACAGTCACTGGTATGAACTTATTGAACCCATCTGCTCGCGGTGGGAAAAAAATATGCCAGGCTTGCAGCATCCCGCGGACGTCATGGCAACCTGTGGGGAGGCAGAAGGGGCGGCGCTGACTCTGTGCGCGTCTGTGCATAGTGTGAGCTGTCTGATGTTGTGTTGTAGTCTGTACCAGTGTCTGAACAGGACGATCAGAGGGGAGCAGTGCGGCGGCATCAGAGGCGGGCGGGAGGCTGGTAGGATATGTTGCGTCTAAGCTGTCCATTAAGGCTGATCAGAGCCGGAGCACCGATGCAGTGACAGTCTACAAGAAGACACGGGCACACACACTTACACACACAGTGAGGGACAGGGAAGGAGAGTAAACACACGAATGCGCACGAGAAATGATCCGTTCCTAGACTATGGCACCGTCGGGCTCGCGTAGTATCAAGAAGGGCTGTCAGAGAGTTTTGTACTGGATCCCGGTCCTATTCATCGCCCTCATAGTGGCGTGGTCATACTACGCCTATGTGTTGCAGCTTTGCATAGGTAAGAAACCAGCTGTCTGGGTAGCGTGAGGAGGCGTGTGTGTGTGTGTGTGTGTGTGTGTGGTTGTGTGTGTGAGAGAGAGTGTGAGTGTGATAGGGAAATGCCTCTGACTGGTGTGTGTTTGTTTGGTGATAGGGTGGGGGAGACATTTGTATTTCAGCAGTTTGTGGTCCAGGCGGGCTGTGCAGAGGACTGGCTTGTTGTTTATGCAGTGTGTGTGTGTGTGTGTGTGTGTGTGTGTGTGTGTGTGTGTGTGTGTGTGTGTGTGTGTGTGTGTGTGTGCGTGTGTGTGTGTGTGTGTGTGTGTGTGTGTGTGGACAGTGTCAGTCACATGGCAACCACAGTTGAAGCAGGAATTGTCAGCATATTGTTACAATGAAGTGGCAATCATGTGTTTTTGCATGGAAAATGGTTTTGTTGTGAAGTAGTATAGCTCTACATTTTCACAAGGTGTACAGAGTAGGATTAGACGATTAGGTTTATTATTTAATTCCACCACTACTCTATCAGCACTATCTTAAAGACTTACTGTAATAGCTTCAGGCTCATGTAAGCTTGTTTCATTTGGCTCTCTGAATCCTCCACCACAACATCACCACCACCAGCATTATCTTTTGAAAAGAAGTCTGTAGCCTAATGGTTTTTGAGTCAGGCCCCTCCAGCTGCTAAACGCTGGATGGTGCGTTTACAGACAGCGAGACTTCTCAGTGAACGTTGAACACAAAGTTGACCTGGATAGTGAGTAATGGTGTCTCAGAGGAGTCTCAGCAGCCAGCTACTCATGTGCTCCATTTGGCAGCTTGTCAGACCACTAGGAAAGCAGATCTCCTCTGTCAGAAAAGGGGGGATGAAATTGAGACGGTTTAATGACACCAAACAGAGGAAAACACAGGGAGGGAGGGGTTGTTTCTAAGTCAGATTTTCTCCAAATGTAGCCAGACATTTATCCAGCTGTAACTGAAAGGGTACACCTTTATGTTCGTCTTTACACCTGATCAGTAAGACTTAGGGAGTCATAGTGCCATGTCACTGGATTCACCAGCAGGGGAGGAGCCAGAGGGATGGCCAGGGGTGGCACGGGCCCCCCCCCTGAAATCTGTTTGGCTTCCTTTGGTGCCTCCCTACCAGAGTCCGAAAGTGATAGGTAATTGGCTTCTTAGTACCATGGATGGATTATGGGCTTGACAAAGAGATGAAAAACAACCACATAAGGACGCAAAACAACCACAAAGGGACTCAAAACGACCATAAAGAGATAAAACAACGATCACAAAAAGTTGAAAAGTCACCACAAAGGGACACAAAAAGACCACAGTGAGATGAAAAAAGGCCGCAAAGGACACAAAGCGACCACAAAGGGACGCAAAAAGACCATAAAGGGAGGCAAAATGACAAGAAAAAAACAAAACAGTGGAATGCAAAAAGAAGACCACAAAGAAATGCAAAATGACCTCAAAGAGACGTAAAAAGACCACATAAGGACGCAAAATGACCAAAAAGAGATGCATAAGAGACCACAAAAGGGTGCAAAATGACCACAAAGAGACCAAAAAACGACCACAAAGGGATGCAACGTGACCATGACCGGACACAAACATCCACAAAGAAGACCACAATGAGAGGAAAAACAACCAAAAAGAGACACGAAAAGACTACGTAGAGAGAAACAAAAACCCACAGGAGCGTTTTCCGTTCTCATATCTAAATCCCAGAACGTATCACGGTTGTAAACACGTCGGTAATGTTGTGCAACTGTTGCAGTTTGGTTAGGTTAAGGCGCAGAAACTTGTTGGTTTGGTTTAGGCACCAAAACTACTTAGTTACGTTTAAAGTGCTCATATTAGGCTTTTTGGCTTCTTCCCTTTCCTTTATTGTGTTATCTTTTTTGTGCATATTATAGGTTTACAAAGTGAAAAAGCCCAAAGTCTTTCACTTTGTAACACACGTTATAATGCTCGCGTAGCTGAACAACAGCATCAAAACCGTCTCAACAGAAAACACTGTTCACCAACTGCTCCAAACAGCTCTACTGTAGTCCAGCCTTTACTTCAGAGACAAACGTGGTCACTTTGGAACACATGTTATAATGCTCACCTAGCTGCTAGCGTGGTACGCCCTCATACTCTGCTTCTGACTGGCTAGTAGTCCTTACCTAGGTACTGTCAGGGCACGCCCTCAAACTCTGCTTCTGACTGGCTAGTAGTCCTTACCTAGGTACTGTCAGGGCACACCCTCATACTCTGCTTCTGACTGGCTAGTAGTCCTTACCTAGGTACTGTCAGGGCACGCCCTCAAACTCTGCTTCTGACTGGCTAGTAGTCCTTACCTAGGTACTGTCAGGGTACACCCTCATACTCTGCTTCTGACTGGCTAGTAGTCCTTACCTAGGTACTGTCAGGGCACGCCCTCATACTCTGCTTCTGACTGGCTAGTAGTCCTTACCTAGGTACTGTCAGGGCACGCCCTCAAACTCTGCTTCTGACTGGCTAGTAGTCCTTACCTAGGTACTGTCAGGGCACGCCCTCATACTCTACTTCTGACTGGCTAGTAGTCCTTACCTAGCTACTGTCAGGGCACGCCCTCATACTCTGCTTCTGACTGGCTAGTAGTCCTTACCTAGGTACTGTCAGGGCACGCCCTCAAACTCTGCTTCTGACTGGCTAGTAGTCCTTACCTAGCTACTGCGCATGTGCGACTCCCAACAAAGATGGAAGAGAAGTGTGATGTCTCCCTCTGTAGCTAAAACAGAGAGCTCAACACACAGGGTGAAAAGAGGAGCTGCAGCAATGTGCAGTACAACAAAAATATGGTGTTTTTTGAAAATTAAACCATGTAAACCTATTCTGATATAACTTCTAAATACAACTATGAACCTGAAAATGAGCATAATATGAGCACTTTAATAAAAGATTGTGGTTTGGGTTAAAATTGTGGACATTTGTTGTGCTACTTCCTGTTACGCATGTTACGCAGCACGTGACGCAGCACATGACATAGCACCTAACGTAGTACAGTACGTGACATAGTTTAATTTGTTCCGTAAGGGTAAAAGAAAAACTTTCTTCTTCTTAAGTCATAATTGCAGCTTGAACAATTTACTTATGTGGGTGTTTTTCAGGAAAGGAAAGTCTTGCGGGATGTCAAAATGCTTTTTTGCTTTCTCAGTCAAAAAAACTTGAAAATTTAAATTGAAAATGCTACATTTTACTTTGTAACCATTTTTTTTTCAGATTCAGTTTCAGATTTGGGTGCAGATTATTCCACTGTACTGCAGAACTGTACACAAATGTGTTTTAGCCCATTAGGCTATTGAATCAAAACCTTTATTTATTGCAATGAATAAACAATGTAGATAATAATGTACAGTGCATTATTATTATTATATATTAGTAATGCACCGTTTATTATTTCGAAGAACCAATGTGTCCCCCTTCTTTCAAAACGGTGCCCCAGTCTGAGCCCCCCCCATTCCCGCCCCTGTCCACCGGAGAGGGCAGCCAGCGCCTGTCCCTGGATGAACCTCTTCTAGAGTTACAGGACGCCATGTGTCTGTTATGAGATATTGAGACATCCTTCGTTACTGCAGGTAAACAGAAAACAAAATCACTGTTTCATCAGGCTTTTTTAAACCATCTTGTTTTGCATCCAGTAGAACAAGAGCGACATTGTGATGCATTCGAATCAGATGGGACTGACAGATGAAAACAGCAGCAGCAGCAGCAGGGCAGGACAGCGGTCGCTCGGGGGCCAGCATGTGCTCTGCAGACAGACACAGAGAGAATTGTGTGAAAGTATAGTCAGCTGATACCTCTTGTTCGGCAGCTGAGTTAATCCCATTGTCTGGTTTACATAATTCACCCTAAGCAATCTGTGGTTGACCCACTTTTTTTTTTTTAAAGCAGTGGACGTCGTCTTTTAAACAGTCTGTCCTTTTTCAAAGATTGTTAAAAATTTGGAATCAGGTGCTCTTTGGCTTCTTAAAGTCCACAGAATGTAGGACATTTACCATTTTGTAGCAAGAATGCAAAAAGGAAAAGAAAAAGACTGTACGGCAGTGACCATATTGCTTTCTTAGACACATTCATTTACATCCCTGCACATACTCTTAATCACACATTCACTTATGCTTCACTGTCAGACTCTGGGGCTTTTAATGCTGGCAAGGCAGCATGCGCACGATCTTTGGCTGCATGCCTCGAATCAGCTCTTTGGCTCACCTTTCCTCAGTTCCTGCTTTGTACATGTGTGTGTGTGTGTGTGTGTGTGTGTGTGTGTGTGTGTGTGTGTGTGTGTGTTGTTTCACAGGCTGTATGCTCAGCCAATCATTGCTTAGATATTGGGACACATATAAACAGTGTCAGCTAATATCTTCCAACTTGCCCACTTTTATGAGTCCAGATCTTTAGGTGTGTGTTTGTGAAACTGTGCAGGATGCTCCTTGTTGTTGTTTTCGAGAGAAATAATGAGTCGAGCTACAGTATATGACTGGGAGTGTGCTTTATATTGATTTTCTGATTGGTGTGGTATTAAGGGTTTACGGAGTCAGCATTTTGTCAGTTTTGCTGATTTGAATTCACACACTGACTGTCAGTCATACATCTATCATGTAAGCGAGAAATGTTTCCCCATGTCGACTTACACAATATGGTAGCGTCACTAGCGTGTGTTTTGCCTTCTTTAATCAACACAGACCTGACTGTGTCTTTTTAATTTTTCAGAGTCTATCGAGGACACAGGAGAAAAGGGTAAGTGTTTTGTAATGCTGTTTAACATAAAGATGAATCACAAGTGTCTTCAGCTGTTCTGCATCTGTTACTGTATATGTTGAGTTGAGTTTAAGCAAGAGGAGGTTTAGCAGCCTTCAGTCTGGCAGAGGCAGCCCACATCAAAACACTATAATCAGCCTGTATTAGCTGGAAGTGCGTCACAAGATTTATTTTTTTCATAACCTCAGTTAAATGTTTAAACGCAGGCGTTTATTCAGTGTGTTGTAAATTATTTTTTAGGAATAACCCCTTGAGATGTACCATCTTGCTTTCAAGGGGATCCTCAACGACAATAATACAATATACTGTAAGCACAATTAGACAAAAGATTTAATGAAAAACAAAAATAATGACAAGATAATTAAACAAAACCAATTGTGACAAAAAAACAAAAAAAACAATACATAGCAAATCATAAGACATAAAAAAATCAGGAGATCATACTCCCAGCAGATGAAAATAGAGCAATCATTCATAGATTATATAAAAGTATTAATGTCACTGATAGCATTAAGTAATAACGTGATAAAACATAATTATAGAGATGTTATTTTGGACATGTACAACTGATCTTATAAGTGGAAAAATGATATGGATTGAATATTTACAATTATTCCAATAAGAGGAAGCTTTGAACATAAAGGCTTTGTACTCTGTGAGAGTAATTGAAATGTATACATTTAAAAATAACCTGCAGCCTTCGTGTGATGGGAGAGGTTTCATATATTGTACAATGATGGGTTATGAAAGGGCAGCCAAGACCAAATCTGCATAGTCTATAACAGTAAATAAAAAGCAGTTTCTGGATCGGTAAAGAACACCAATACCTAGGTTAATTTTCTTCACAATATAATTTATATCGCATTTAAAAGAAAATTTAGTGTCAAGCCTTAGGCCCGGTCATTTCATGTGCTGAACTCTTTGAAGTGCCATACCATCAAGACAATAATCAGTAACACATGGATAAGCTTTATATTTGGATTTACTTTTTAAGCAAGTATCAAACTATAAATTTTGTTTTATGCATAGTAATTTATTAGTGGCAAGCTAGTGTTGTAGGGTACTCAAATCAGACTGCAAAGTTGATTCAATCTGTAATAAATTTTTTAGATCTGTATAATATGGTATCATCCGCATAAAGCTGAACATAATATTCAGAACAAATTGAGGGAAGGTCATTAATGAAAATGTAAAAAAAAGAAGTGGACCAAGAGTTAAGCCTTGAGGCACGCCTCGTTATTGTACTGATGTTTCAGATTTGCTTCCTTGTCCTTGATAACACATTACAAAATGTTGTACAAATCAGCACCAAGAATTACACCAACTCAGAGTCTCATATACTCTTTAAATGTATTTACTACATAAATATTTGTCCCACCACACAATTAAATTTTTTTATTACATTCTGAATCATTCAGTCATTCTCATCTGTGGCCGGGTTGGCTCAGTGGGTAGAGCAGGTGCACATATACTAAGAGGTTTATGCCTCGATGCAGAGGTCCTGTCTTCGAATCCGACCTGTGACGATTTCCTGCATGTCTTCCCCCTCTTTCTCACATAGCTGTCCTATCAAATAAAGGTAGAAATGCCCAAATGCTGCATTTGATTCTATTTCTTTATTTCTTACACTTTTTACATTGACCAAGTGTGCATAAAATAGTGAAAGATAATGATTGAATACTGATTTTTATATACAAATTTGAATCTGTTTTATAAAATAATAATAGTATAGTATTATATTCCAGTATTGTATTCCAAGGAAAAAGAAATTACATTGAATCACACCAATATAACTAATATTCAATGAAGCTGCAAACTGTCAGTAAATGGTTAAATGCACACCACTCATTATAGATGATGATGACTTGTTTATGTTTTTCTGCTTCCAGTTATATACTTGCTTGTGTACCATGTCATCTTCATCATGTTTGTGTGGGCTTACTGGCAAACCATCTTCACCAGGCCCATGAACCCCCTGAAGGAGGTGAGTCTGTCTGCGACACAGCGTTATTGTCGCCTGGGATGATGAGGCAGGGTGGGATGTGCAGATGTAGGTTACAGCCTCCCTGTGGGATTGAACGCTGCATTTAGACTAATATAACTTTCCAGTGGAAGTGCTTGGAGCACTTGGCTCTGATCCTGACCACAGCACTTCAACTCTGCAGGGTGAAGACACACATGCATACATCTTGAGAGGACACTGCCCTTGCATTTTAATTTTAACTGAGGCGAAGCACACATGTAGCCAATAGTCACCTCATATGAAAGCTTTTCTTTATGAGATATGATCGCTGGATCACTCAAGGTTTTGAGATTGTAATAAAAGTCATTTCATGTGTGCTGAGTTGTTTGTTAGCATCAGAGTTATTTGTTTCCAGTGTTCAATCATAAATTGCCTGAGTTGCTGAAAGTAATATTGCAGCTCTGTACTGCGTTGCTCCCATTTGCCTGCTGGGGCAGAAAGAACCAAAACAAATGGACGATACAGAAATGTACTGCCTACTGAGCTGCAGCTTCACAGTGACGGACATCACTGCATTACTGATTAGCTTATGTGACAAATAATTTGACTCTGTTTTGACAAAAATAAGGATACGATATATTAGAAGTAAACAGCATTGCTCGCAGATTAAACTTTTGCGAAATCGTAGGTGTTGTTTGACTTTCCCTCTGGGTTCTGCCCCACATAGTTTCACCTGTCCTACTCTGACAAAGAGCTGCTGGAGCGTGAAGATCGGGGGGAGTCTCAGCAGGAGATCCTGAGGAGGATAGCCAAGGATCTGCCCATCTACACCCGCACCAACTCAGGAGGTACAGTACAGCACACACTGTCGCTGATGCAGAACAACAGGAGCAGTCTAAAGACTGACATGCAGCTCTCAGAGCTCGTTTCACCCCCTTCACCTTGTAAGTCCGTGGTCAAGTGTTAGAGGTGCTGCTGCTGACGGCTGTGTGATTGAATTGGCTGTGTCTCCTCAGCAATCCGTTTCTGTGACCGCTGCCAGCTGCTGAAGCCTGATCGATGTCACCATTGTTCAGTCTGTGATAAGTATGGCTCTCTGCTCATGCACCTATAGAGAACAGACCACACCATATATTACATTCTGGCAGTCAGAGTAAGATTCAATTATTCTGACGTCTGACCCTGCTGTGTTACAGATGCATCCTGAAGATGGATCACCACTGCCCATGGTATGTAGTGACAATAGGATTTTAACTAAATATCAGTGACACTGTACTAATTTACCACTGCACTCACATGGTGTTGTTATATCATCGTTATTATATAATTTATTTTTCATTAAAGGCCCCACAGTATTCAGGCTTCATGGTTTCATTGTTTTTCTTTAGCACCACACTGCCCAGTCACATTCCAGTTTACAGGGCTCGTAAACACACATCACATGGGAGCACAAAGGGCTTGTTTACTGGGCAGATGTTGATACTGTACCCTCTCATCCTGCCATATGACACATTTTGGCAGCAGAGGGAGACAAAACAAATTTGATTCCAGTTGGTGTAATTTTTGCTAAACATGATCGGGTTGTCTGCTCTCTTTGCAATAATGTACGAGAGAAATTCATGAAAGAAACTGAATATAAAAAGTAATAATGCAAAGTGCCATTGGCTTATAAAGCAATAGGTTCTTGGAGTTGCTTTTGTGTACAAATATTTTATTATTAATAAAATAAAAATAGTACAAATATTTATGAAACAAATCTTCACAAATACCTGGTGTGAACATGTCCTTAGCATTCTGAGACAAAATTGGTTAATTCATATGAAAAGGTTTGTTTCATATGAATTAGAGGACCTGGCATTCTGTTTTCTTAAAAAGTTCTGCAAACTGTTTTTCAGTCTGAAACAGCTGGAAAATGGGTCATTTAAAAATAAAGCTTAGAATATTTGTGTGCACATCCACAAACCCACCAACCCATCCCCAATATTTACTGTTCTGCTGCACAATTGTTTTAAAAGGTGCTGCACTCAAAATACTGAGAAAAAACTGGGCTGAAATTGCCTCCACATGGCTCTCTCAGACCGCTACCAAACTCAACTACGGACGCTTTGACACGGCCCTCTAGGTCTGATACGACGCACAATGCACTCACATGCACTCACATGCACTCACATGCACTCACATGCACTCACATGCACTCACATGCACTCACATGCACGTGCGGTCCATCGTCTATCAAAACAAAGAACAGAGAAACTCAGATTACAACACTAGCAGAGGGACTGTGACTTCTTACTCTGCTCAGGATGCCATTACTGCATTATATCTTTACATAGCAAATATTTGTCTACTACTATATTAATGTTCTGAATATCAACCTTTAAATAATCCTGTATTTTTGCATTTAGAAAATATTTGAACGTGTACTAATGAGAACATCCTTTCATCCTTGTTGCAGGGTGAACAACTGTGTGGGATTCTCCAACTACAAGTTTTTCATGCTGTTCTTGGCATATTCGCTACTCTACTGCCTTTTTATAACTGCTACAGATCTTCAGTACTTCATTAAGTTTTGGACGGTAAATATAGTTTCCACACCACAATATGAATCATTGATTATATTATGTATTTTTTTGGGTGTTGAGCAGTGCCTGAATTGGATTAAAAAAAAGTGCCAGTACCATAATTTAGCAGTTGCATGACATGATCATTGCATGTGTCTTGGATATATTTTGGTTCATACATATGTCTTTTAGGGGTGACACCGAATAGTCGACTATTATACAGTTCGATCTAAGGAGCCGGATTTGACTGCTAATCTCACAGCGTAATTGTCACAGTGTCTGAAAATGTGCTTATAAAAAAAGGATAATTCTATTCGGGCTACATGGGGATGCTGGGAGTCAGATTTTACATATAATTGCTTGGTTATCCCCAATAAATTGTGGTATAAATATTAGCTGTAGAATGTATGCACACTCTGTGATATCATATGAAAGCCTATTAATAATACTGTTAATTAAAAGTCCACGACAAAAATCAAGTGAAGTCAATTCAGGCACTGGTGTTGGGTTTGCACAAAATATCAATCATCTGAAATCATGCATTCTGTGTTGAATATGTGATATTTGATTTTTTTTTTCACAAGGCTGGAGGTAGAGCACATTTTCGTCTGAGAGAATATCTGGTATGAACCAACCAACTAGTTAGTCGCGTTGAGATAGAAACAACTTAATGAGCTCCCCTAGAACACTTGAGTAGAAATTTCCCAGATCCTACTCAGTCGTAGTGTCTCGCTCTGTTTTTGTGCAGTTGTGTTGATTGTTTCGTTGTGGTTTCCCCCTCAGAACAGCCTCCCAGACACTCAGGCCAAGTTCCACATCCTGTTCCTCTTCTTCTCGGCCTCCATGTTCTCAGTCAGCCTGGCTTCGCTTTTCATCTATCACTGCTGGCTCGTCTGCAAGAACAGATCCACCCTGGGTAGGTGGTGATCTTCATGCCTACATGTATGTGTGTTCTGTTTGTGGATGCAGTAGTTACTGTATACAGCCTGTGTTGGACAGCAGCTCGCTCAACCCTGTGTATCTGCTCTCAGTCTGTTTACAGTGTCGTCTTCGCACTAATGAAGAGTGTTTCACTGCACTTTTCCCACCATCAGTCCTCATCAGCGCAGCGATTTGGGCCGTTATCAGACGGAGCAGTTTCTCATTATGTGTGCACAGTGGTACACTTTGTCTGTGAATTAAGGAGTGTGGATTATCCAGAGGAGTATGTTACAGTGTAATGCAAAGACATAAGGCTCAGGGCAGTAAGCAGCTTAGTAACAGACACTGCTCACACATGGTGGCACAGTCTCAGATCTGCTTTTCCTGAACAACAAAGACACTTTCATTCAGAGTTGTTCCATTGATGCAGCCTTACAGCAAGAGCCGTTCATGTGTTGTCTGAATGAGCTCCTGCTAATAGTCTGAAGAATAGATTACATAGGCTGAGATATCCATCTTCATGTCTGACTGACTGACGTCTTCTCCATGTGTGTTATCTCAGAGGCTGTGCGTTCTCCAGTGTTTCGCCACGGCATCGATAAGAACGGTTTCAGTCTGGGCTGCAGTAAGAACTTCCGCCAGGTCTTTGGGGATGAACTTAAATACTGGCCGATTCCTGTTTTCTCCGGGTAAGGTTATTATTATGGGAAATTGTCAAAGACAACCTGAAGAAGATCCTCTAAAAATGTCTATCGAATGCCATTTATATTTATAAAGAAAAGAAAAGAAACATAAGACTCGAGGAGGGCAAACTAAAGAAACAATCCAATGAAGCAAGTCTAGTGTTAATTATTTATAACTTTCTCTGGCAGGTTGTTCAACAGTTTAGGAGCCCTGATGACCTGTAATTTTAAGTCTAGACTAAAGGACAAGCAAGTCAAAGACTTCAGGCTCTGTCTGAAGAATCACAAGTCAGTGCAACTGCAGTGTGGCTACGACTAACAATGAGATCAGTAAAGTCAAATCCAAAAATAACCTGTTGAGAGGTCATATGGTGTCTCAGACATTGATCGACTGTACATAAGCACATTATGTTGATATGTAATGCATTAAAGGGGACATATCACGAAAAAAAAACTTTTCAGTGCTTATGCACATACATTTAGGTATATGGAGTGTCTACCAACCCACAAAGTGTACATTTTTTTATGGGCTGCCTGGATTAGAAAACATGGTGATGATTCAACAAGCCATTCAGATTTGGCTCCTCATATATCACATGCAGACTTATTAGAATATACCGCCCCCCCCCAGCCATATTTCTTCTCACAAGCCAATCAGATCAGACTGGGCTCTTAACCAGACAGGCGCTAAAACAGCGAGTTTTAGACAGAGGGTGAACACAGGTATTTCCAGGCAGACAGTATGATAAAAATAATGTATTTTTTGAACATCAAAGCATGTAAACATGTTCTAGTAGAAACCCAAAATACAAGTATGAACCTTTAATATTTATGGACGCCGATTCAGTCCAGGTGTAGTTTAACACAGCATCTGTATACAGTACATTCAGATTTCAAAATGGTGTCTATTGATCTTTTGTTTATAAAATCACTATTATGACATGCACAGTTTTTTAGGTTATGTATCATGTTTTGTTAAAATCTACTACTGAGGCGTTTCAAGCCTAAATTGCATCTATAACTATATACGGTTGTGATATTAATTATAAAAGTCCTGCCAATCAGCATCAATATGCACAGCTACGCACAATGAAACACGTTTGCTTTAGAAAGGGCTTCTGCAGTTCAAACAGTCTCACTCAAGATGTCAGAGAAGTGTTAAATGAATAAAGTCACTCTTAAAGTGCTCATATTATGCTCATTTTCAGGTTCATAATTGTATTTAGAGGTTATATCAGAATAGGTTTACATGGTTTAATTTTTAAAAAACAATTTCTCTTTTCACCCTGTGTGTTGAGCTATATGTTTTAGCTAAAGAGTGAGACATCTCACTTCTGTTCCATCTTTGTTGTGAGTCACACATGCTCAGTACCTAGGTAAGGACTACTAGCCAGTCAGGAGCAGAGTATAAGTGCGTGCCCTGACAGTACCTAGGACTACTAGCCAGTCAGAAGCAGAGTATAAGTGCGTGCCCTGACAGTACCTAGGACTACTAGCCAGTCAGAAGCAGAGTATAAGTGCGTGCCCTGACAGTACCTAGGACTACTAGCCAGTCAGAAGCAGAGTATGAGGGCGTGCCCTGACAATACCTAGGTAAGGACTACTAGCCAGTCAGAAGCAGAGTTTGAGGGTGTGCCATGCTAGCAGCTAGGTAAGGACTACTAGCCAGTCAGAAGCAGAGTTTGAGGGCGTGCCCTGACAGTACCTAGGTAAGGACTACTAGCCAGTCAGAAGCAGAGTTTGAGGGCGTGCCCTGACAGTACCTAGGTAAGGACTACTAGCCAGTCAGAAGCAGAGTATGAGGGCGTGCCCTGACAGTACCTAGGTAAGGACTACTAGCCAGTCAGAAGCAGAGTTTGAGGGCGTGCCCTGACAGTACCTAGGTAAGGACTACTAGCCAGTCAGAAGCAGAGTATGAGGGTGTGCCATGCTAGCAGCTAGGTGAGCACTATAACGTGTGTTCCAAAGTGACCACGTTGGTCTCTGAAGTAAAGGCTGGACTACAATAGAGCTGATTGGAGCAGTTGGTGAACAGTGTTTTCTGTTGGAGATGGTAAGTCCCTTTGGGGGGGACTTTGGGCTTTTTCACTTTGTAAACCTATAACGTACAAAAAAGATATCTAACACTATAAAGGAAAAGGAAAAAGCCAAAAAGCATGATATGAGCACTTTCAGCTTGGGCATTATAGAGCACTGTCACTCAGTTTGAAACAAAATGGTTCAAAAGAGGGAAATGTCTCAAAGGGGACAAGAGAGCATTAGCTTCAGTAAACAACATCTCCGCAGTGAATTCATGCACAAGCTTCAGCTTTGCAAAAATGAGTAATTCATGCTGACAGAATGAATACTATTATGAATATACCTAGAGCTTTTTGGCAATCTCAGTCAAATTATTAAAACATAAACCCCGTTTTCTTTTCTACATTTTTTATTATGTATAAACAATACATTGTTGATGTGATGAACACATTTCAGATCCAGAACTGCATACTGAAGCCCATTTTGTTCCATTATTTTTAACAACTGGTTACTATTCTATAAACCAAACCACTGTAATAACTCAAAGCCATGGAACATTTCTTTGTGGAAATAGTGACATTAAAGTGAGACTATGTAACGTTATAAAGACGGAATAACACAATCCTGCTCTTACAGGGGACAAGCACACTTGGAGCTTATGGTGGCTAATCATAGATATCGCTGTATTTGTGACATTTTCAGTTCACTGACTTTAGACCTCTCCTCTACTTATGCTACTATGTTTTAGCATTGACCAGTATTCCATAATTGCCACTGATAGCCACAATAGCTGCAGTTTATCAAAAGGTACATATCTTAAACATAATCTACACTTTTATTAGCCATCCTTTCCACAAACTTACAATAAAACACCCAACATATAATTCCATTGATGTTTATATAACCTACTGTATTAAACAGATGTATTATCTGATAGTTTTTTTTAAACATCTTTCTACTGCGGCTTTCTAGTTTAGGCGACGGTTGTTCGTTCCCAACCTGTCTGGTGAATCTGGACCCAGAGCAGCCCTCATCCCCCAGGGGCTCCAACCCTGCCAGCAAGGGGTGAGTCAAGTGTCTCAAGGAAACAAAATGTCCTTTTCCACGGCCTAAGGTGCCAACACAAAAATACACACATACACAAAAACAAAATGCAACATAGACACAGAAATACACAAATAAAGCGTAAAACAGTAACATTCACTCCCAGTGTGGGGCGTTCTGGCAATCAACAATATGGTCAGTGCAACAGTAATTGTGAATATATGACAATATTAATATAAATTTAAATAATGCTGTACAACTGAATTATAAAACCATGAGAATGTTGATAGTATAAAAATGCCTAATTATTTAGTGTAACAGGATAAATAGTGCGATGGAACAAAGAGCAGGCATGAGCCATGTAACCGTTGTGAATAAATGAAAATATAGATATAAATATGAATACTGCTCTAGATAATATAAATAATGGCTAACTAGCCACCTCAGTGGTAATTATGCATATAATAAATAGGAGGCACTGAGGTGATGATTGGCCAGTATAAAGTGTGGATGCAGGCCAGGGTAGTCATACAATGGAGCAGAGGGTGTAGTTCATGTGAAATCTTCTGCCAGTGGGGCAAACAGTGTGTGTGAGGGGGGGGGGGGGGTGTCCTTCACAATGGAGGAGGCCCTGCATGCACAGCGCCTCTGAAAGATATCCTGGATGGAGGGGAGAGAACGCACACATCCATTAAAAAAAAAAAAAAAGCACAGGAACAAAATAACTGCCCAACTGCAAGTGAGCCCGTGGCGGTTTATTAACCCGGTAGGTTTGATGATGCAGGACAGTCCCATCACAGCTGTTACGGCCTGGCAGTTTGGAATGAGTCATTCAGATAGAGATATATCAATTCGGGATCATACATGATCATATGATGATAGGACTATTTTATTCAGAAATAATCCTCAGTGGGTTGATTCCTGGCTTCATCCCTGTTTATGTGTATTTGTGCATTTCCAGTGCAGCAGAGGGGCGCCAGTTCCCCTCCAAGCCGCTGAGGGAGTCTCAGAGTCGACTGCTCACCAGCACCCCCTCCTGGACAGAGAGTGACAGTGCGACAGACAAAGACAGGAAGGGTAGGATCATATATATATATAAACATCCAGTATGCTGCAGTCCTGGGGGGTGAAAATGCCTTGTTGATGCTAGAGGTCAGAGGAGAATGGGCTGACTGATTCAAGCTGATAGAAGATCAACTTTGACTCAAATAACCACTCGTTACAACCGAGGTATGCAGCAAAACATTTGTGAAGCCACAACACGCACAACCTTGAGGTGGATGGGCTACACCAGCAGAAGACCCCACCGGGTACCACTCATCTCCACTAAAAATAGGAAAATGAGGCTACAATTTGCACGAGTTCACCAAAATTGGACAGTCGAAGACTGTAAAAATGTTGCCTGGTTTGATGAGTCTCGATTTCTGTTGAGACATTCAGATGGTAGAGTCAGAATTTGGCGTAAACAGAATGAGAACATGGATCTGTCATGCCTTGTTACCACTGGGCAGGCTGGTGCTGATGGTGGTGGGGGTGTAATGGTGTGGGGGATCCATTTTGCCTTCAGAACTGCCTTCATTCTTTGTGTCATTGATTCAACAAGGTGCTGAAGCATTCTTTAGAAATGTTGGCCCATATTGATAGGATAGGGTCAAACACAGTATTAGTATGGTGTTCCTAATAATCCTTTAGGTGAGTGTATATATATATATATATAACACATGTTATATTTATTTTACGTACATGTTGGCACTGGAAAAGGAGTTGCTTTTAATCTCATTGTACATGTGTATAGTGTATATTCTAAATTGTCTAAATCAGTCCAATTCCAGGAAAGTCATGTTATTGAGTCAACCCAGGTTGAGCATCGCTGCGGAGTAGCTATAATAATAATTATTATTATTATTATGTGTTTGTTCAGGTGCCAGTAACCCAGGGATGACCATAGAAAATGAGGCATAACCTGAGTTAGAGAAAGAGGTGACACCTTCAACCCAGAAAAGTGAGTTTACAGTCACACAGACACTATCCACGTATTAGTGCGATATATATTCATCATCTACGTTACTATGTGTTTCATCCAACAGGTCTATGCCGCCCCCTCCTCGGTGTTGTGCCTATAGGAACGTGACGTGGCGGTGACATCATCAACATTTGTTGTTTTCTACACTTCAGCCTGCTTCTGAGAGGTTTACATGACTGACTATCACCTACAAAGTAGAGACAAATTAATTATCATCAGAATTACTCTTACTGCTATCGGCAACAATTTCTGCTGCTATCTGAAACTATTTGGGCTTCAGAACAACTTAAAATAGCATTCCAACCTTCACATTTTCTTTTGTTTGTATATGAATAAGAAGAGAGCAGTAATGGGAGAGATGTTTTTGCACTTTGTAAACGAGGAAATCAATCTGAGCTGCTTTTGTATGTTACAGTTCATGTTGCCTAACAGAAACTCTCAGAATTATCTACAAGTTTGTTTTATGGTATTTATGTAGCTTAGCACATAGGTAGACGCTGTTATAAGTTTGCACTTGAAATATAAAGTATTAGGTGTTAATGTGATGTGATATTCCTTTAGCCATTTTGTTCCTTCAGTGAAGGCTTTTTTTTGGGGGAGTGTTGAAAGTTGATTTGATGCATGCTCTCATCTCAGGATGTCAACACAAACACACCTTGATGTAGTGAATTGTATCACAACAATTTTACCTTTGCTTGACAAAAAAAAAGTGTAGTCATTAGTAATTATATTTGAATAAGGGCTCTTCTGACTCGTTATAGCATGAGTGACGATGTTGCCGTCATACTAAAAAACCTGAAAGCTGGTGCTGCTCCGTGCTGCGTGTCCCCCCTGCCAAATATCTACAGAGACTGGCAGCCTACGGTACACGTCAAACTGCCGGCCAAAAGCTTCCGGACTGTCTCTGTGTAACGCTGCAGATCTGTTCGCCATCAAAAAGCAGATCCTGTTGAGTTGTTTTTCTAACTCACAACATGTTGTGGATCTACTGCAGAGCAAAAAAAAAAAAAACAGAGATTCCAGCTCCAGCTGCTTTGTACAGTATATTTAATACATAAATAAATGAGTTGGTAGAATGTCTGCTCGGTTAAAAAAAAAAAGCTTCATTGTGACAGTCTGTGTCAATCTATATTTTTCTATTCTTCGGTCTGTATGACTCGAGACAATATGGATGTGTGAGGCAATGTACTGTACAGTTGAAATGCCTTATAAGAATAAAATAAGCTCATCTTCAGCCTCATTTCAAGTCTTTTGTTGCGCATTGAGAGGAATTCTGAGCCACTTAAAGGGACGTATACGGACAAGAGCATATTATGGTGGAAAAGTTTCAAGCCTTTATTTACAAAATGATCTAAAAACAATCCTCTTGTATATTGCATATTCTTCTTTTACTCCGTTACAGTGAAAGATGTGCTGCAGAAAGAAAGAAAAGTGTTTCAGTTATCAGTCTTTGACACTCAGGAAGGTTATTAAGTCTTGAACCTACACTTCAACACACACCTATGGAAGTCCAGGATACAACTAGAACACAGCATTTATTCAAACATTTTAGTACATGCGGCTCTTCTACGCAGCATGAATGAACTAGAAAGCAATACAAAAAAAACGTCATTCAAAAGGGCCAGAACTACAAGTGGAATAAACTCCACAGGGAACAAAAAGGTGCACGTTAAAAGTCAACGTTTTTCCATTGAGTAAAAGTTTTGTCTATTACAACACTAAAACTCTACAAAAAAGTTACACTTAACATAGTAGTTCAGGGTAACCTCAGCATGTCTTACAGCAGGCGAGTGTTTTTATAGTATTTTTTTTTAAGGTCTGGTGAATTTGGTTGAAATAATTGCAAGACCATGTGGAGAGGTAATGCATCTGTGTTCTTATGTGCTCGTGTCGATGAGCGCGTCTACATGCACAAAGAATCCATATTCCTCCAACAAAAAGCATTTGTATGCATCTAGTGCATACTGTATATCATTATCACGAATCCACACAGGAAAACTAATAGTAAGGAGGAAAATGTGTTCACCTAGTATACCATCTTCATACTGAACAAGCAGAATACACCAGTTTGCTTTACAGTGGGATTATTAGATCATATTCAGGTCATTATAAACAATAACACACACACACACACATATATATATATATATATATATATATATATATATATATATATATATATATATATATATATATATATATATATACACACACACACACATATATATAAAAAAAAACTTCAATGAAACAGTCATGTGCATGTAAACGCACTGACTGACGGCTCCCTTTCTCATTATCATACAGGAGATCCAATGACAGAGGGCGAGCATACCGACATGTGGTGTCTTTGAGTGTTGACTGGAGCTCAACATCAGATAACCAGCACAGGAAATAAAAGTTGAAATAAAAGCTAAGTATGCAGCTAGTATTAAGGCTGAGCGTGGTGAGAGCGGTTGTTGTGATAGTAAAGGTTTATATAATCACAATGTAAAACAGGAACGTAGAGAAGGCAACAAAGAGGAGAGAAGACACCGGAAACCTTTTTTTTTCTTCAGCTTTCCATATAAAATCAGGTTAGAGCTTTAAAGTGCAAAACATGTCTACAGAACATTTTAGGAAAACTAAAATCCCATCTTTTCAAGCATGTTAAATTCAACTGATCCAAACCAAAACGTCTACACTGCTTTGTAGTGCTAAAACACACACACACACACACACACACACACACACACACACACACACACACACACACACACACACACACACACACACACACACACACACACACACACACACACACACACACACACACACACACACACACACACACACACACACACACACACACACACACACACACACACACACACACACACACACACACACAGCCACACACAGCCAGCCACACAGCCAGCCAGCCAGCCACACAGCCAGCCAGCCAGCCAGCCAGCCAGCCAGCCAGCCAGCCAGCCAGCCAGCCAGCCAGCCAGCCAGCCAGCCAGCATGAGCATGTGTGAGGACAGCTGTGATTATTTTTTTTTTTTGACCATCTTATTCAGTTATCTAAAGTGAGCAGAGCCTATGAGAAGCAGCTTGCTAAATGATGTGCGTATGTTTTTGTGTTCTTCCATTATCAACATCATCCGTTTGGCGAAAGCTCGGCTTCAGCGCCGCACTGATTGTGCATGCGGGCGAGCTTTCAGAGGGATGTCACGACTGCTGCTTGTTCGCCTCTTCTTCGTAAGCGTTCCCTGTTCCGTTCTGGACGTAGGCGGAGCCGGAGCCGAGCCCGTACAGGTGACCACAGTACTTTGCATCATCAATATGATCCTCAAAGAACATCTGTGGGAAAGATAAGAAAAACAAAACACAGGAGACTGAGAACAGACAATTAAAATCATATTATTAAATGCATTTATTTAAAGTCTTATCCTCTGGAACCGGTCATAAATGTAGTGTATGCTTATGCTAGCATCATCATGTGATATACAGGCATTGGGGTGTTTCTTATCAGCTTGTGGTGGTAAAACTGCTGCACAGCAATTAAGATAGAGAATTTTATTTATTTATTTATTTATTTATTTATTTATTTATTTTTATTTATAGGGACAATGCTCATTGATCAACAGACAAGTTACTTGCTGTAAACAAGCCAGAGTTAGCTACAAGTGCTAGTTTCCATCTGTTGTCCCTAGCCAGGTCTTAACAGGCACCCTAAAATACAAAAATCCATACAAATACACTATAAATCTAATAAATACAGTAGCATTGTAATAAATACAGCAGGGATTTTTAAACAATATGAATATACCCTCAAACAGACAATAATGTTGCTCACCTCATCTAATCCTCAACTTAATTACAATATAAAATACAGTATAAATAATGAAAGAAAATAAAAATAAAAGCAAAGTATGTTCATGGGCTTAAGTATTTGGTGTATGATTACAATTGTAATTGTCCCTAATCCAAGATTTAAGATGTAAGATTACAGATTACACTCCCATAACTCATTGGGCAGACTATTCCAAAAAATTGTGGCTCTGACAGAAAAGGCTGTGCTTCCAATCCTACTTTTTCTAAACTGAAATATGCAGTCCCCTCTGCTGGTTGCTCTGGTTATCTTTCTGTTTTATAAACTGGCACAGTGGTGGTGGAGCAAGCCCACGGAGTACCTTAAAGACAAGACAGGCATCAGCAAAGTTTCTGAAGTTTTCAAAGCTAAACATGTTGTGTATAAGAAAAGCTCTTTTTTATTTTTTTAATCTTCATCAGCACTGCAAAGTATACATCTGCAAATTCTGGTCTGTGTCCACGGAAGATGCCCCTTACTCAAGAAAATGTAACTTTGTTGGCTTCATCTCTCTGTTAAAGGGATAGCATATGGTCATTCAGACATAAGGGACATGTTGAGCCCATTTATAGAAAAAGTAGCATGCTCATGTTATATTTGGCACCTGGTATGTGAGGAAGAAAGACAGACAGAGAGAGCAGAGTTAAAAATGTTATGATAGCAAGGAAGAAGAACATTTTTTTGTTCTCTCCCACACTGCGTCACTGATGGATGAAGGTTTTTTTGTGCTGTTGAAGCCTTTAAGACTGTAAGCACGAGGGACGCTCGCCTCCTTTTCTCATATTGAACGCACCAATTCATTTTCACATCAATTTCATCATTTAACGTCATAAGGAAGTGAATTTTTTTAGTTTAGTTTAAAGGGTTAGGTACTAACAATACTAACAATACTAACAAACTAACCGATCGAGGCAGTGGTAGACCGGCAACTCCTGTGTTCTGTGAGGTAAAATTACAGTTTTTGTCAAAGGAATCTGGCGGCTAAGACGAGAGCATAGACATTGGCTTTAGTCCCCCCCCCCAGTGAAAACTTAAACAGAGCTGTTTGATGGCCAGGTAAAGCAGTACAAATGTTTTACAGTTAGTGTACACTTTTAGATTTGGCAAAAATACGTTTACAGTAGCTGCTGCCCCCGTCCACAGGTAATACACGGACTATGGAGAAGTACCACATACAACCCCAGTTCAAAAAATCTGAACTATCCCTATAAGTAATACTTTGGGCTGGCACATACCCCCCCAACCCCAGTTCAAAAATTCTGAACTATCTCCTGATAAGTTTCTGCAACCAAGTCAAATTTAACTTTTTAAAGTGCACATATTATGGTAATTTTCAGGTTCATAATTGTATTTAGAGGTTATATCAGAATAGGTTTATGTGGTTTAATTTTCAGAAAACACCATATTTTTGTTGTACTGCACATTGCTGCAGCTCCTCTTTTCACCCTTTGTGTTGAGCTCTCTGGTTTAGCTACAGAGTGAGACATTTCACTTCTGTTCCATCTTTGTTGGGAGTCGCACATGCTCAGTAGCTAGGTAAGGACTACTAGCCAGCCAGAAGCAGAGTATGAGGGCGTGCCCTGACAGTACCTAGGTAAGGACTACTAGCCAGTCAGAAGCAGAGTATGAGGGCGTGCCCTGACAGTACCTAGGTAAGGACTACTAGCCAGTCAGAAGCAGAGTATGAGGGCGTGCCCTGACAATACCTAGGTAAGGACTACTAGCCAGTCAGAAGCAGAGTATGAGGGCGTGCCAAAGTGACCACGTTTGTCTCTGAAGTAAAGGCTGGACTACAATAGAGCTGTTTGGAGCAGTTTGTGAACAGTGTTTTCTGTTGGAGATGGTAAGTCCCTTTGGGGGGGGACTTTGGGCTTTTTCACTTTGTAAACTTGTAACATGCAACAAAAAAGAAATATACCACAAAAAAGGGGAAAAGCCAAAAAGCATAATATGAGCACGTTAAGACCTTTTTAAGACCATTATAAATTAAATTTAAGACCTATATCATGACATAATTTGTCATTTGTCTCATTTGTATTCGTAATTCAGCTAATTATATTTGGAGTAGGGAAAGAAAGAACACCAACACCACGTGGGGAAAAAACTACATTGTAAAGACTGGCAGGAGCATTTCAATGAGAAAATGTAGACCTGTTTCAAATGATTTAATACCTAGAACACAATTCTTCAGCAAATCTAAGACTTTTTAAGGCCCCGTGGAAACCCTGTCTGACTTGAGGAGCCTACCTCTCTCATCTTGAAGAAAGCCATGCCTGTGAGTAAAGAGTCCGAGCCGGCCTGATGCTGTGGTCCGATCCTCTCCAGCTCCAGTTGCTCAGCGACTTCCTGCAGCCCGCCCTGAAAACAAATCACTGGCAGTCACTCAAGGCGCATGCTTCTAGTCAAGGTAACACCTGAGGGCCACACAACAGACATCAAGGTGTGAAGCTTGGACTTAATAATACAGGAGATGCTATGTGCCGCCTGCTGAAATATTTATTTAGGTACCTTCAGGTTTTTACAACTCTTCATGAGGTACTTGACATCGTAAATGACTGGAAAGTACAAGCGAAGAATCTCAAAGAAGTCCACCTCCTCCTCAGGCAGGTTAGCGTTGGACAGAATCTTGACCAGGTATCCAAAGTCATAGCCACTACAAAACACATACACACAGACACATGCACACCTTTTAACTAGGTTTTAGAAAGAGCACACACACAGCAGGAGGCTGTAAGAGATTCTGCCACGTCCAATCTGCCACATATGACACAATGATAAATGAAAGACAGGCAGACTTGCTTTCTTGTTCTTATGCCTGTACTTGCAAATGCAAGGGCAAATAACTACATTATCCCAAAAAGGTCTTGTGAATTGGGGCTTTGATTTTGCTACAAGTATCCTACTAATCAGTGACTAATAGGAACCGAAAAACACATTCACAGCAGACCAATTATCCAATAAGTAGGGCTGTCAAAGGTAACACATTATTACTGCTTTTGTGCAAATTCGTTTGAAAGCCACACATTTTTTTTAACCTATTAACACAGGCTCCACTATAATGACTAGTATGGACTGAAGAGCACTGGACTGGCACTGGACTTGGGGAACCACCGAGTACCCCAAGCTAAAAACCCAACATGGATGCTCCGTGCATCAAAAGTTGTGAAAGCTGGAGTAACGTGCAGTTATAAGCACTTCTGTGTTATTTTGTGTCTCACTAAATCAGTCGTACACGCAGCGCTGTCCATATTCTATCTGTGGACAATGTTGTTGCGCTGTTTGTATGCAGAAAAACAGTGTATAAACTGGCATCGCTAACGATGGCTAACCTGGCTAGAGCTAATGAAAACTGAAAATCCGACTTGTAAATGGAACACATTCAACTCAGGTTTGACGTCATTCCCAGCTTCGGCTTCCGAGGGAAATGGAACGCACTATAATATCTGGTATATATTATGAAAAGTCGGTATAGTCACAGCGCTGCATTTCTATAAACTGTGATAATGTTGTCGCGGGTCACATTTCTCGCCCGCGTCCAGGCCCTCTTGCTCTCCTTGCAGTTCTCATACAAGTGTGACGTCACAACGGAAACACTGGGTGTTTTTGCAACTTCAGCGTAGAGGATTGTGATGTTTATTAGGCCTCCTGCACACTGCCTGCGTGGCGTGAGCGTGGCGTTTCGGTTACGTGACAGTTGCGTGGCGTTTTCGATGTCTTTGCACCCCGAAACGTGTCTGACGCGACGCTGCTACTGCTAGCCTTGTCTGGACACATGGATGTTTCCCATTGATACAATGAAATAACAGCAAAAACAACATCGGCAGTATTGATGGCAAAATAGGCTACAGAATATTTCGTTCTGTACTGACAGGTGCAATATTTGAAAATATTGGAGAAGCTTGGAGTCTGCAGCTCAGCAGCCTTCAGCGGTGCGGATTGTCGTGATGTTTAAGGTAGTGCTGTGGGCGGGACATTGAGTCAGACAGAGTGGTGACTACAGAGCTGCATACACTGTAGAGGGAATTATCTTCACTGGACATTATGACCGGAGCACAGGAACAGTGATTACCAGATAAGAGAAACACTGCTACGCGGGTTTCTTGACAATATTTGTCATTGTTTTGCGGTGCTAATTGATTTTCAATAATAAATATAGGCCTACATAGATTTGAATGAACAGTCATTCCCCATTCCCATGTTGATAAGAACATTAAATACTTGACAAATATCCCTTTAATGTACATTTTTTACAGATAATAAATGTGAGATTAAATATTTTAATCGATAGACAGCCCTACCGATAAGATTAACAGTTGATTCACAATAAATCAATGAAAATTAGGATGAATTAAAGAAATACGATGATAAAAACAGAATAAACTAAAATATGACAACAAATAATATAAATAAAAAGAACATGACATGAAAGCCTGTTGGTAAAGGTGTGTTCTAAATACCTGAAAGAGCTGACAGTGGTGTTTCAAACCTAAGCTTTGTTTATTTTCCAAAGCCTGGTTATCTTTAGCCTCAGTTTGCCATGGAGACACAGTGGGAAACTGAGTATGAAATGAAGATGTTAAGCAGCAGATTGTAGAAAATACTGGTACAAAAAGAGAGAGTTGCTAGTCACTAGAGAGACCAATATAACAACACAAGTGTTCATTACACTTGATCAGCAAATTTAATAGCAAATTAAAAGATTTAACGTGAGTCGCAAAACGATCACAGTTCTGCGTAACATCTTACCTCTCGCTAAGGAAACGAGACACAAAAAAACACAAACGATCAAAACAAAAATCCATAAAGACTTTTCATGATCCTTCTGAAAGGCCACATCACATTTCATTAGTAAACATTTAAACACAGGGGGGATGTCTGTGTGCAGACATGACAAAAAAAGACCATACATTAAGAAAAAAATGTTATTAAACACATAACACACTGATAAAATGAAGGGTTTGGATATATGGTGGTGAGCAAACGCAGTCAAATGATACCACAATTAACACAATGTATTCCTGATAAGTGCAAACTGTCCAATAAATGCTTGATTATTAAGTGACAATCAAATAGTGACAGTAAGAGATGTTGTACCTGGGACAGACAATTTGTGATTTCTGTAAACACAATGGGCACGACGGATACGATACTCGTTGCTATGCAGATGTCTGTACTATACAACTGACTGCACACAAAAATAGCTAGTAATTGCAAAAGCAGAATACCTGTGAAACGACAGCCACTTGACGCCATCGCAGAGCACCACTCCCGACGTCATCAGCAGCTCTGCAAAGTACAGCGTCTCGATGCCTTCGTCCTCGTGCTTCTTGAACTGAATCCCTGAAGTGGTCAAGAGCTCAATGGAGTCCTGTGCGTACATGTCTTCTCTGACGACAAAGACACGTCACACTGTTATTGTTACAATCACAAAAGACAACCAAGTAGGTATAAGAGCAGTAATTGAAGATCATAATCATAAAATCAGTTTGCATTTTTTAAAGCTGTCTGCGGTGTTGTGCTCTGTCAGTGTATGCATTTGAAAGAGTTCTTTGCTAAACTGAAAATATGAATGGTGACAGACCGCAAAGTTTGTAATTCGGAGAGAAATGTGTTAACTTAGTCTGATGTCTCATCTGTGTGTGCTGTAGGCAAGCTGAAATACTCTTCCCAAAGACTCATGTGCATGCCATGGGTGCATTTGACACATATATAAGTGAAAAGAGTGGGAGAAGCACAAAAGTCATCTTACGTGAGGTTAAATTTAAAATTGAACTGCCATGTTGATGTTCCCAGAGGGTATTCCCCTTGTTCGTTCATAAACGTAAGGCCCAGCTGGATTATCTTGAGCAAATCCACATTGCAGCGCAGTAACTGGTACTGATAGTCAGCGTTGCTTCTGAACTCTCCAATTGGTCTGGCTACTACACCTGGAAACTCTGTGTCCTGTAAGAAGACAGACAAGTCATTATGCAGAATGGAAATCTGGCTGTGTTGGACAGCTTTTTGCCCTCTGTGATGAGCACCCCTCACCATAGCAATGTAGTTGTATTTTCGGATGACATGTCGGATCCTCTTCAGCTCCTCCTCCAGGTTGTTGGCCCAAACCTCACATATTTTTTGGCTGTGATCCACAGTAGCTGCGGGCATAGTGCCACTTCATGTAAAGAGAAGGATGCAAGGAAAGACAGTTGGTTCATAGACCTACCCCAACATGCTGACCTGTGACAGACCAAATGATAGAAGGTGGCAGGATAAAGACATACAACACAGATACACACAAGAAATGCTGTCAAACCATTTGGCTAACAGTGCATAACGACATAATATTAACCGCAGGGGATACAACCTGCTCTGGGGATCAAATCAGATATCTCAGCGATGTGGAGATAGGTCTGGCAATGGGAGACTAAAGATTGGAGAAGCTAGTTCAAACGCAGAGCCGTTTGTGCCTCCTTTCAGCTGGGATACTTAACGTTTACTGCTCAATGAACAGGTTATACAGACGCAAACAGACATGTTAACAGCTGATTCGAGATGTGCAGGACTTGTTTGACTGGTGCTGTTAACATTAGCTCGTCGCAGGCAGTTTTCAGCCGCACTTTGGGCTAGCTAGGTTACCTGTAGCAGTTAGCAGGCTACAGACTAAGCTAACATGAGCAGGACAGTGGAGGCTCTCAGGTGGGAGGCGGTGTACCGGTTCAACATACTTCTCAGGGACACGGCTAGCTCGACAGACACGAGAGAGAGAGTGTGTGTAAAAACATAAAAGAGACGAGTAACTAGCTGCGCACACACTCAGCGCCACTTTCATACTGCAAAAGCTCACTTTAGCGTCGTGAACTTACCGTTCCCCAAACCGGGCTGGTGTGTTTAAGTGTGTGCTATCAGAAAACTGTTAATTTGTTCTACGTTATTATGTCAGGGGTTTTCCGCTAACTTTTAAATAGTTTATATTCAGTAACGTATCGATGTCAACCCACGGCTGCCATCATAGCTGAGCCTACAACACGACGTCATCACGTTATACAGAAACGTCATTGGCGTATATGGATGCATGGCGCACCTCCCACGTCGTATGTATTTGATCAGTGCTCCTGCTCAAAGATCCTTTAACTAACCGTCTCTGTCCTGCTTCAATAACTGATTTCCTTTAAACATTTTTAAATTTCAAAAATTTTGAATTTTGGGTGATGGCTGCATCACCATACGTTTTCCTATTTCTTATTATACACACAGACATTATATTTTTGTTCATATAAGCCTAATCTTGAAGTTTTATATTTGACTTAGTCACTTTTATTTGACACAAATACACTACTTACATAATTGCAAAAGGGTTCTCGGCTGTTGTAGAAAGAAGTGGCTGATCTTTAATGCAATATCTACATTGCCCATTATCAGCAACCATTCATCCAATGTTCCAAAGGCACCTGCACCTTCTGTTTACTAATCTGATATCATTTTAAAAGGCTGACTGAGAAAACATTGGAGAACCCTTTTGCAATTATGTAAGCACATAATGTAATCTGAAAACTGCTGCTTTGGTTAAAAAAAACAATGCAACTGATCTCAGCTGGTATTCTGTCTATAATGGAGTGGAATGGAAATTTCTAAGTGACCCCAAACTTTTGACCTGTAGTGTACATTTTGGAAAGACTATAATGGCAAACAAGTACAGCTGGACAGATGTTCATCAACATTATAGATTGGAGCTCTGTTTAGTTTTTGATTGATTTTTTGTTTTTTAACTGTGACACCAGAAACGTTTTTTCTGCTTTTCGTTTTGAAAAAAAAAATATATATATATATATATATATATATATATATATATATATACATACACATAGGTGTTTTTCATTTTTTATTTAGAAATGAATAATGGATTATCCAATGATACACGGACACCGGTAGTGGTATCTGGTAGAGGCCTAATAATACCAGTTAACATGAAAAGTATTGTTGTCGTCTGTACATCGATTCTGCAATGCAGTTGTTCAGACACACATCGTTTGAATAATACATGGTGTAATGGTCTGTGCAGCTCATTGGTCAACCTGTATGAGGGTCAGGGTATCATGGATACCATTTTTAGAGGGTTGGTTGACTTAAATTACAAAAGAACATGGTATTTCACTTGCCACTTTTGGTATTAAGCCATGCAGATAGTTTTGGTTTTATTTGTCCAGGGATTGAGGAATTGTCTATGCAATTTCTGCCTACAGCCAACACAAAGAAGCGCTGAAAAATGAAAATTCAACAGTAACATATTTCTACAATCAGTGGCCCAGTCACTCTGGATAATCCACTGATCACACTGTCAACATTTCTTTTTACTAGAACTACTTTCTACTGAAAAAGTAATCCAAAACTATTCACAGTGTGCTCTGTAGATTATCCAGAGATCTCAAACCAAACCTATCTGCATTGCTAGATACCACAAGGGATATAAGAGATGAACTGACCTTATCAAGGTCAGGCAAGAACACAATCAAGAATGATTAAAACAATACGATTGACAATAATGTATTTATTTCAAAAGAAAATTGACAAAAATTACACAACTTTGCATTAAGATCAGTTTGACAAATCTGGCTCTTATTCCACCTGAACAGATAAACGCAGCAATATAAAGCGCTTTCTTTTATATAAGGTCAGAATTCTTTATGACCGGACATTTTAATATATCTCATACAAATAAAAACAACATGCATTAGCAAGTAGTCATAATTAAGTCATAATACAAAAATATGTTAACATGCTTTGCTTATAATCTTTGCATTGTTTATTTGCAGTATTGGAGTGCACCTAATGTGTACCACACTATTTGAGAGTTTTACATGCTCTACTCTGCTGGTTCAGTATTCAGTAGTCCTATCGCTTACCACGCATCATTATTTATACCAGTAGAGGGTCGATTCCCTTTGGTAAGAATTTTGGTTTGATCATAGCAAATATGCTTTTGCAATATTGTGGACAGGAATGTATAAAGTTTCTTATTCAATAAAATGTCAAAGCTCATTTTTCCCCGTCTTGTATTTATAAATATCACAAGACATTGTGGATTAAGTTGAAATATCCAGGTGTGGACCACAAGGTGCCAATCAACTAGCCTGGCTCCGCCCTCCTACGTACTTCCGCTCAATTTTCCTTTTCCTTCAGTACGTCGTTTGGGTTTGCGGTATATTCTTGGGTTTTCTCTGGCCAAATCTTTACCGGTCCAATCAGTGAACAGAGGAAGTGGCTGACAACGATGACGTTGAGGTTGTGCGCTAGTTTGAGTTGTAGTTCCGTAATGGTGGCGGAGAAAGATGCGAGCGAAGCCGTTCGGTCCGTTGTGGCAACGCTGCCAAATATCCAGAAGTTAAAGTCCGAGCAAGAACAATCTTTGCTGAGTTTTGTTGGTGGCCATAATGTCGTGGCCCTCCTCCCCACGGGGTTTTGAGAAAAGTTAGATTTTCCAGCTCGCTTCGTTAGTGGTGAAGGAGTTGGCTAAGGCTAACGCAAGCGATGCTAAGCCAACTTCACGACCAAACGTTAGTGATTGGTATTGGCAGATCCAGCATGGCTCTGGGCAGATCCAATAGTTTTAATCTTTAACAGAGTACCCGCCTTCAAGGAAGTTAACACTTGTCAATGGAGAATGGCCAGACTCTCTGTACAAATGAAATGTACCAGAGTCTGGTAGGACCAGGCTACTATTTAACCACAACTAACCATTAGTTTATTATTGTAGCATAACAACTCCAAAACACTCCCAAGGTCACTGTTGTGTGCTGAGTGAGTTCTGTTCAGTCACAATATGTCCTTAAAAGGTCCCATGACATGGTGCTCTTTGGATGCTTTTATATAGACCTTAGTGGTCCCCTAATACTGTATCTGAAGTCTCTTTTATATAGACCTTAGTGGTTCCCTAATACTGTATCTGAAGTCTCTTTTATATAGGCCTTAGTGGTCCCCTAATACTGTATCTGAAGTCTCTTTTATATAGACCTTAGTGGTCCTCTAATACTGTATCTGAAGTCTCTTTTATATAGGCCTTAGTGGTCCCCTAATACTGTATCTGAAGTCTCTTTTATATAGACCTTAGTGGTCCCCTAATACTGTATCTGAAGTCTCTTTTATATAGACCTTAGTGGTCCCCTAATACTGTATCTGAAGTCTTTTTTATATAGACCTTAGTGGTCCCCTAATACTGTATCTGAAGTCTTTTTTATATAGACCTTAGTGGTCCCCTAATACTGTGTCTGAAATTGTCATCGTAGGTGCATGTCCACTGTGAGAGACATAATCTAAAAAAAAAATATCCAGAAATCACAATATATGATTTTTTTAACTATTTATTTGTATGATACAGCTGCAAATAAGTATTAGAACACCTGTCTATCAGCTAGAATTCTGACCCTCAAAGACCTGTTAGTCTGCCTTTAAAATGTCCACCTCCACTCCATTTATTATCCTAAATTAGATGCACCTGTTTGAGGTTGTTAGCTGCATAGAGACACCTGTCCACCCCACACAATCGGTAAGAATCCAACTACTAACATGGCCAAGACCAAAGAGCTGTCCAGACACTAGAGACAAAATTGTACACCTCCACAAGGCTGGAAAGGGCTACGTGGAAATTGCCAAGCAGCTTGGTGAAAAAAGGTCCACTGTTGGAGCAATCATTAGAAAATGGAAGAAGCTAAACATGACTGTCAATCTCCCTCGGACTGGGGCTCCATGCAAGATTTCACCTCGTGGGGTCTCAATGATCCTAAGAAAGGTGAGAAATCAGCCCAGAACTACACAGGAGGAGCTGGTCAATGACCTGAAAAGAGCTGGGACCACCGTTTCCAAGGTTACTGTTGGTAATGCACTAAGACGTCATGGTTTGAAATCATGCATGGCACGGAAGGTTCCCCTGCTTAAACCAGCACATGTCAAGGCCCGTCTTAAGTTTGCCAATGACCATTTGGATGATCCAGAGGAGTCATGGGAGAAAGTCATGTGCTCAGATGAGACCAAAATAGAACTTTTTGGTCATAATTCCACTAACCGTGTTTGGAGGAAGAAGAATGATGAGTACCATCCCAAGAACACCATCCCTACTGTGAAGCATGGGGGTGTTAGCATCATGCTTTGGGGGTGTTTTTCTGCACATGGGACAGGGCAACTGCACTGTATTAAGGAGAGGATGACCGGGGTCATGTATTGCGAGATTTTGGGGAACAACCTCCTTCCCTCAGTTAGAGCATTGAAGAAGGGTCGAGGCTGGGTCTTCCAACATGACAATGACCCGAAGCACACAGCCAGGATAACCAAGGAGTGGCTCTGTAAGAAGCATATCAAGGTTCTGGTGTGGCCTAGCCAGTCTCCAGACCTAAACCCAATAAAGAATCTTTGGAGGGAGCTCAAACTCCGTGTTTCTCAGCGACAGCCCAGAAACCTGACTGATCTAGAGAAGATCTGTGTGGAGGAGTGGGCCAAAATCCCTCCTGCAGTGTGTGCAAACCTGGTGAAAAACTACAGACCTCTGTACTTGCAAACAAAGGATACTGTACCAAATATTAACATTGATTTTCTCAGGTGTTCAAATACTTATTTCTAGCTGTATCATACAAATAAATAGTTACAAAATCATACATTGTGATTTCTGGATTTTTTTTTTTAGATTATGTCTCTCACAGTGGACATGCACCTATGATGACAATTTCAGACCCCTCCATGATTTCTAAGTGGGAGAACTTGCAAAATAGCAGGGTGTTCAAATACTTATTTTCCTCACTGTACATTCTCTATCAGGCCAGACTGAAATCTTGACTCCAGACTGCCTGTGATTGAGTAGCAGTGACCATTAGGCGCGGCAGCATTTAAATTAGGCATTTTAAATTCACCAAAACACAGAAAAAGGGAAAACTAAATCTTTGCGAACACTACTCCAGGGATGACTCAATCTGATCTTCAACTTGAGTCTGCGTTTTTTTTAATTATCAATGCAGTTTGTCTATCAATGTTTGTTTTTTTAAATCACGTGTCATTGTTTGATTGGTTGAGTCCTTCCTTATTAACCCTTGTGTTGTCTTCGGGTCAAATTTGACACGTCGTCTATATGTCTATATCAGAAATATGGGTTTCTTTTTAACTACCTAATTTTGATTGCCCAAAAAATAAAACGGATGATTCCATACAATGCGCTTCGCAAGTACAACAAAAGATCGGATCTATACTTTCATTGAATTTGGGTGTTTTGTTAAATGTTTTAGCATTTGAAAAAAAACTGATATGTTTTGAAACAGTATCCCAACTGAACGTTGACCCTTCTGTGATTGTCCTTCCTTTAATATTAGTCTAAATAATTCATAATTTCTGCTTTGTGAACTCAAGAATTAGGTAAAATTTCTCATAAATTAGGTTTTTTATTGACCATGAATTCCAAAAATAAGTAATAAGTGTAAAACTAGTAATGAGTTGGTGTTGGTGGTGTTTATACATGGTAGTGTAAAAAAGTGCCAAAAAACATTGAATAAAGTGCCAAAAGTGTTGAAAAAAAAGACAAAAATGTCAGAAAAGGTGTTGATTTTCAGTTTTGACCAGGAGGACGATGCATGGTCAAATGGAAGACAGCACAAGGGTTCAATCATTTTGACTTCTTAAAGCGCGAACAATGGAACTGAAATGATAATTTAGTCTCTTTGGAGCTCTGTCAATTGTTTCACTTTGCTTTAAAAACTCAATATCAAAGTGCCTCTGACAACTTCGTGTTCATAAGGTTGACATTGCAAAGCCAAATTCCTAATCAATACAAGTATACTGTGTGGAAGACCATAGTAAAAAAAAAAAAGCAAGCACAGACACCTAAAAGGCTCATCATTAATCTGATGAGTTGAAACACTCTGCCTACATGTGCATTGAATTGTTCACAATTGTCCTTAACTCAATCAAATGTCTCCCACATCAAACTGCTTCTTGTGTATTGTATTAACTTTCTGTATTTAACTCTGCAGTCAACAAAGAAATGACAGTAAGCCATATCCAGCTTTGCTATTTCTTTTAGAATCTTAAGCAGGGAAAGTAAGAGGGTAAGAAGTAAAATGTTGTCAGCTACAGTACTACAACAACACTCAACAAATATGCATGTGGCAACAGGCCGAGTCCACCACACCACACGCAAACAAAAGTGCAAGTCACTTGTGCAACCCGAATAACACTTTTCACTGGAGTTAGTCAACAGGCGGGTTACACGGTGAACGTAAAAAGATACAGTAGTGTTTGTTCAGTGGACACAGTGGACGGCTGCTCGCCGCTACACCTTCCAACAAATGCTCCATTTCCTCAGGCAGCTGAGTAGGCAGCCTCATCGGAGTCTGGATCCCTGGTGCTGTCCACGCTGAGAGGTGAATGACAGCTCACGTCTGCGATCCCCGACTCCTGGTCGCTGCCGTTGGAGAGGTTGGATTCAGATGTTTGGTTGGAGTCCTGGGTCAGAAGGATCCGGCAGCCGTCTGGTGCTTTCGGCTGGCAGGGGCTGCTAGTGATGAAGCCGCCAGTGTAGTCCTGAGGGGTGTTGGCCAGGCCGAGGTCATTACCAAGAGCCCATGCTGTGGGGCTCTTATCAAAGGTGACTGCTTTCTGGGTAACACTCCACCCCTGCTCCTGCTCCAGATGAGCAATTTTCTATTGATAATATAAGACATAGTTAACTTTTTATAATGAGGAAAAACCTATGGGATTAGTTTTGTGACTTTAATTCCAAGCAAAACTTATCAAGTATCAAACAAAAAACACTAACTCAAGCAAAAAAATTGTCACCTCAAAGGTAAAACTTAAAACTTGCAAACAAAACATTTGTGTAGTTGTAAACTATTGGTCTTATATTTGTCTGATATTATGTCCTTTTGTTTACAGTTCCCTCTGTTATTTCTCAATGATCAGTCTTTTGCTCTCTCCATCACGTTTGCAGTCATGCTCCCAGCTTTCTCCTTTGCGCTCCCTGAGTTTTTGCTTGCGATTCTGACACAAATATCTCGTGTGGGCAGGTCTTACAGGGGTGCGTCCCCATTGGCTAATGAGTTTAAGGGAACGTTTGAGTGACAGCTCAGCCTCAGTGCAGGTAGAGTCGGGTCTGGAGGACACACAAGCCACTCCACAGGGGATTCCTACAAGATTAATAAAGTGTATATTATTAATATATATATTATCTGTGATCTACGTTGCAAGCATGGTTACTAGACATTTGTTGTTTCGTTGTGTTAAGTTACTAGCTAGCTAGCTAGTAAAGCTTTTTTTAAGTTAGCTATACTGCTAACGTTATCTAAAACTAGTAGTCACCGGCTACCTTACAGGGCTAATAATTTACCATGGGAATCATGAATTCTTCGTGAGGCCTTACTCAATGGAGCTGTATTAATTATCGTCTTCTCTCTGTAGAGACCTACAGGACCCGAGCAGAGCTACGATGCTCTCCCAGGTAACCTTAGGTTAGTAACGTAGCTATATTATGGTCTATTAGGAAAAATTATTATCCAGCTAACTACTAATTGTTGTGGTTGCTATTGGCCTGATAATACACAATGCTAGGGTATTGGTTAAGTTGTACAATGTGGAAGCTGTGAATATAATATATTATATCTAGAGGTCGACATATACTGTACAGTACAAATGCAGTGTTAGCACTGCTTAACTGTCTTTATAGATCTTTATAGTTTTGTGCTCATCTGTACTTTCCTAGTTATGACAAAGACTGGCTATCCTAACTCTAATTACATGTCTTCTGTTGCATTTGCAAGCAGGTCAGCATAAGGAAAATGTTCATAGTGTTTTTAAAGCCTACACATTTGCTAATGGCTACTTAAAAGCAAGTTATTTTAATTGTAAATCACACAACCTTGGAAGCCTTAGTTATCAGTAAGAACTTTGTTACCATTTGATTTGTGTAGGAAACGTTGTTATAATTTTCTATCACAGCTCACATCAGGCAGACCAACCAGGAGGACGTGGGAGCAGCAGAGGGAGAGGAGCCTTCGGTCTCTCTGTGGAGGAAACACTGTGTGCGAAGGCTTCAAACAGCCAGGGTGTAGACCAATAGCGTATGTATTGATCATATTTTGCTCAGATACTCAATTAACACTTACAATAACCTTTTTCTTAAGTTTTCATTGGTGTACTTGTAGTTTCTTAGTCCATTGTATGTCAATATATCCTACTACAGTATACTGTCCTGTAATTTAATTTGTGTTTACATTGTCTTACTGTAGTTATATTTTAAAATGCACATAATATATTAAAACATTTTTTTACATTCACCCTTGTCTGTTTGGTTCATTATATAAAACAGGAAATAAGGTTGAGACTATTATAATGCTTTATTTTTAGTCCAATATAAAACTTCACATACATAATGGATATTTGAACATATTTTGCTGGGGCCCCGGTGGTAGAAGAAGCTGGAACTCAGTGTCAGTCATTATTTGCAGTACATCACAGGTCAGGGTCAGTTTTCATCACCAACAAGACACAAACATACTGAGTAATTGGGTTATGTATATATTTCACATATTCAGTTTCACCTAAGGCAAGCTGTATTTCTCTGCTGACTTGTGTCTGCAACAACACTTCTGAGGGTGGTGCTGGAATATCACACACAACTCCTGGACGCCTGGGATCATCTGGTCTCCTGAGCTCACTGATGGCCCACCGCTCCAGTCTGGACCACAGCCTTTTCTGCAGGAAAGATCTCTGAAGGGCTGGGATGTGGCTGTAGTCCTTCACTTCCTTGACTTCTTATTGTAAAGCTTGAAGTACCTTTTTGGATGATAAAAAGTGTTTGAAATTAGCTCAATAATAAATAATTGTAATAAAGCCTGCACTCTCACATCACATCAAACCATAAGGATCACTAAGCAAAGTATTTGTCAATGGCCTGGTGTGTTAGTTAAAGTACATAGTTTGGACAGTAGTAACACTATGCATTCATTCTAAATATTGTTGGCATTTACAGTGCTAAAAAATACAAAAAATACGTCCGTTATCTGCCATCTTAAGGTAGTGCAAAGAAAGAAGAAACAGTGTGTACAGATGGAACATTATCTTATGTATGTGTCGAACTCTATATATAATACATTACATTCACAGCTTCTACATTGTACAACTTAACCAATACCCTAGCATTGTGTATTATCAGGCCAATAGCAACCGAAACAATTAGTAGTTAGCTGGATAATAATTTTTCCTAATAGACCATAATATAGCTACGTTACTAACCTAAGGTTACCTGGGAGAGCATCGTAGCTCTGCTCGGGTCCTGCAGGTCTCTACAGAGAGAAGACGATAATTAATACAGCTCCATTGAGTAAGGCCTCACGAAGAATTCATGATTCCCATGGTAAATTATTAGCTCAGTAAGGTAGCCGGTGACTACAAGTTTTAGATAACGTTAGCAGTATAGCTAACGTTAAATGCTAACTTAAAAAAGCTTTGCTAGCTAGCTAGCTAGTAACTTAACACAACGAAACAAAAAATGTCTAGTAACCATGCTTGCAACGTAGATCACAGATAATATATATATATATATATATATATATATATATATATATATATATATATATATATATATATATATGATCAATACTTACACTTTATTAATCTTGTAGGAATCCGCTGTGGAGTGGCTTGTGTGTCCTCCAGACCAGACTCTGGCTAGTTCACACCGCAAGTCTTAATGCCTGATTCTGATTTTTTGCTCAGATCCGATTTTTTGTTTGGCTGTTCACATTACCTTTTAAAATGTGGCCTATATCAGATTCCAGTGTGAACTGTTTGCGGTTTTGAACTGACCCGCATGCGCAAAAGAACAATAACAATGACATCAGACGCAGCAGCTGTTGCACTAAAATTAGGGAGGTTATGGAGGAAGTCAGCGTTTTTATTTATTATTCAGCTTTTATTTTTTTACTTTGTATTAAAATGTTTGTGTAATGGCAGCCATGCGCAGGTGCTGAGGAGGAGAAGACTGAAGAGAAAGAGAGATAAATTTGCGGGGTTATGGCTGCAGCTTCACTACAGAGGTCTGTGTGACACGTCAGGACCGCTACGGGCCTCCACCACTCTGGCTTCGCCCTCGCACACGCTCCACCTCCCCGGCGGTGCGGCGACTCGGGCCGGTGGTGCGCCCGACCCCGAGGGACCGGGATCCCACCTCAGCCTGCGCACGCCGGATTTCACTTTCATTGCACCACGGGGCGACCCCGACTTGCGTTAAACTCCGTGGTCCGTGTTTACAGGCGGGTCGGGGGGGTTGCCGACATCACCTTTTTACGTGAGCCGATGAGATACTACTGAAGAAGCCTGACCTGGTCACTTTGGCCTGCAGTCTGAACGTAGCCTCTGAGTCTCTAACGTTAGTTTACCTGCACTGAGGCTGAGCTGTCACTCAAACTTTCCCTTAACACTCATTAGCCAATGGGGACGCACCCCTGTAAGACCTGCCCACACAAGATATTTGTGTCAGAATCGCAAGCAAAAACTCAGGGAGCGCAAAGGAGAAAGCTGGGAGCATGACTGCAAACGTGATGGAGAGAGCAAAAGACTGATCATTGAGAAAGAAGCAGAGGGAACTGTAAACAAAAGGACATAATATCAGACAAATATAAGACCAATAGTTTACAACTATATAAATGTTTTGTTTGCAAGTTTAAAGTTTTACCTTTGAGGTGACAATTTTTTTGCTTGAATTAGTGTTTTTTGTTTGATACTTGAGAAGTTTTGCTTGGAATTAAAGTCACAAAACTAATCACATAAAAACCCTGTGGGACATTTTTTTTTTCTCATGAGAAATGACAAGCATTATGAATGTATATCACTGTCCTACACAAAAGAAAAAAAAAAAAAGGAAAGAAAGATGGATGACGCATCTCCACTTCCTCCCACTGTACAAAAGTAAAGCCAAAATATCCAAGATATGGGTACTGCCATCTTGTAATTTTGAAGCCAGAGTCTGCGCAGTAGTTATCCGGGCGATGGAGCCACATACACCCACCTGACCAATCACAGGTGTCAATCATTTCGTTTCACCTTGTTTTTATCGCATCAAATAACTAATAAAAAACTTATCAGAAAAATTAACACTTGAGCAAACATGAGTGTGATAAGAACTACCTAAATTGACAGAAACCATCTTTGGGAAAAACTATTTTGATGTGTACTTTGATTTTTTAGTTTTGTCCATGTCCCACCCGCTAACATAGATTTATGACCTATACTGTATCCAGCCACGAGGGGGCGATGGAAATGTTTTGGCTTCACTTATAAAGTCTATGCATCTACCCCTGGTGCGTTATTATGGATCCCACGTAACTTCTAGGCAAGTCCCGCCCTACGACCTCGAGTGGTTAAGGTTAGGATAGCCGATTGGTCAGGGGATAGGACCTGAACAAATCTGGTTACGTTACCTAGCGAAAGCATGGACACCTGGCCAATAGTAGTGTGTGAATGCTATTGAAGGGCAGGCCTTGCCTCAAAGTTGCGTGGGTTCCATAATAATGCATCCCTGATCTAGTTTCGCATTGCCAGACCTTCCTCCACAGTGCTGCGGAGGAGGGTCTGGCTAGTCCAGACAGTATTCCAGGATGGGAAGAAAAACGTGCTGTGGGTTATTGGAATTTTCTTTAAATCAATCACAATCGTCTTGGGCGGCGCTAAGCCCCACACGGAGCCACCTTGCTACTGCAAAATAGTCTCAGGAAGGAACTTGTTTTGGTGGAACATGTGTATGTTCAAAAGTAGTTCTAGTTGTGCAACAGAAAACTCAGATTGGACAGATAGTCTAGCTAGTTTAGAGGTTAGAATTAAAACACAAAGAAAGGAAGGAAACAGAAATTGGCTGAAAAGACAGGCATCAGGCGTCGTGGATATAGACTACCCCTGGTCCTACCTGTTTGTGTGAAGCCAGCTGCTCCTCCAGCTGCTGCGTCTCCTCTCGGATGGCCCTCAGATAATCCTCTACAGACTGCCGAGGATGCATCCCTTGGTCAAAGCGGTTGTACAGCCCTCTCCAAAACCTACACGAAGCGAAGCAAGAGATTTCCAACTCTGAAATGAACTCAACCCTTCCTTTACCATTTATATGGATTTATCAGAAAGCAGTAATAACTCAGTAACTAGTGTTTTTAACATACAATTTATAGGAAATACGTTTTAAGTTACATGTTGTTAGGGTTTGTAAGGACCTACTTAAAGCAGTAGGGGGCAGTAGACGGCCGGAGGAGCCCCTGCGTCTGGCTGTGGTCAGGTCGGTACAGAGGGTTGATGTAGTCTGCCTGGTTCTTCCATAGATAACTCCATAAAGAGTGAGTCCTCTCACGCAATCTGTACGAATGTCAAAAGATAAAGACAATATAAAAGCATGATTGATGAAAGAAAGATTCAGAATAACCTTTTTTTTGTTTTTGTTGCTAGCACAGAGTCCTCTCTCTTTGCATAAACCCGGTGATGTAATTTACTACTGGCTGTCACTTCTCTCACAGCGGTGGCTCTGACAAGATGTCTGTGCTGTGAAAAGGAAAAGAAACTGATGGTTGCTGCAGGTTTAAATCTCACCCTAGCTCTATCCTCTCCTGCTGGTTGTTGCCAATGAAGTTGCCATACTGGCAGGAGTAGATGTGGCTGTGAATCGTGATGAGGAACCTCGCGTTGAACTCAAAGGCACAGGGGAACTGCTCCATGAGCTGCCACACACACTCTAGGAACTGATCGATGATGGGAGATACCTCTTTAGGGTCTCCGACCAGGTGGTTGCATCTGGAGAAGAGTCAAGGACAGTTAGATCAAAACGAAGATACTTAGATACTATGAAAGTAATATTTTAGAGTCAAACCTGTGAGAGAACTTGTGTCCAAATGAGACCCAGTCCTTCTCAATAAGAACCTAAGAGCAGAAAAAAAAAATGTGTGCGAAAACCCAAATAGGGTCATAGTTTCTCTACAATTTCAGTACGTTATGATTAAAAGGTTCAGACATAGTGCACAGTTAATCCCTGCAGAATGACTGAAGCTCTTCACCCTCTGTGTGGGGTCATTGTCCTCTGACTTTGCAATTCCCAAAAGCAGGTTTCTCTATTATATTTATTTTCCAAAGTGGCTCTTGGAGGATTCAAAGTTAGCCTGCATAAATCCTTGTGATTAAAGAAACAAGACTCATGAGACCAGTACAGAATACTATCAGCTAAAGCCAGAATGTAACTGGATATACGAATATGATGCAGGGTGTACCAGAGGGTTATGTGACATTCACAGTGCTACTTAAAAGATGCAATTCTGCACTTACTTAACTTAAATACAAAGAGGTAAAGGTTCAGCATCTACCATGAGTCCTCTGAGGGTCCTGTAGTAAGGATCCAGCAGCACACATGCCACCGAACACACCTGGGCGGTGCGGTCCCAGCCGTCTGAACAGTGAACAAGGACACTGACCCCCTCCTCTGCAACAGCCTACACATACACACATGCACACATGCACACAAAAATAATACATTTAGAAAGAATGCAGCTACTGTAGTCAAAGTGCAAATATTAGCATTGATCCATGCCAGAATTGTAGGCAGAAAGTTCCACTATTTGGTAGATATGGATTCCTTATAGCAAAATGTTTTCATTTGCCAAAAAATTGAGCACATAATTATATATACAGTACAGGCCAAAAGTTTGGACACACCTTCTCATTCAATGCGTTTCCTTTATTTTCATTACTATTTACATTGTAGATTCTCACTGAAGGCATCAAAACTATGAATGAACACATATGGAATTATGTACTTAACAAAAAAGTGTGAAATAACTGAAAACATGTCTTATATTTTAGATTCCTCAAAGTAGAAACCCTTTGCTTTTTTGATAGCGCTGCAAACCCTTGGTGTTCTCTCAATGAGCTTCATGAGTCACCTGAAATGGTTTTACACAGGGTTGATACACAGCCGACAGCCCTATTGGACAACTGTTAGAATTCATATTATGGCAAGAACCAATCAGCTAAGTAAAGAGAAACGAGTGGCCATCATTACTTTAACAAATGAAGGTCAGTCAGTTCGGAAAATTGCAAAAACTTTGAATGCGTCCCCAAGTGCAGTCGCAAAAACCATCAAGCGCTACAACGAAACTGGCTCACATGAGGACCGCCCCAGGAAAGGAAGCCCAAGAGTCACCTCTGCTGCTGAGGATAAATTCATCCGAGTCACCAGCCTCAGAAATCGCAAGTTAACAGCAGCTCAGATTAGAGACCAGATGAATGCCACACAGAGTTCTAGCAGCAGACCCATCTCTAGAACAACTGTTAAGAGGAGACAAATCAGGCCTTCACGGTCAAGTAACTGCTAGGAAACCACTGCTAAGGAGAGGCAACAAGCAGAAGAGATTTGTTTGGGCCAAGAAACACAAGGAATGGACATTAGACCAGTGGAAATCTGTGCTTTGGTCTGATGAGTCCAAATTTGAGATCTTTGGTTCCAACCGCCGTGTCTTTGTGTGACGCAGAAAAGGTGAACGGATGGATTCTACATGCTGGTTCCCACCGTGAAGCATGGAGGAGGAGGTGTGAACATTGACATATATATAATGGACCAATAGACCCCGTTGCTCTGGACGGAGACCAGTGAAGGCTATTAGAAGCACTTTTCCGGTGATCTCTTCCTTTACTGCGCAGCCTCCAACTGACAGAGACAACGTAAATGTGACGTGAGCAACGTGTCTGAAAGTTGGAAGTCTTCTGGTAGCTGTGCCGAGAGAAATCTTAATCATTTCCAATCTTACAGAGACGGAGAGTGTAGGTATATGTAAGGAGATAACATAAGCACAGGCTAATTATTGATCACTAACATGCTAGTTAACATTCGTAATTAAACCTAAACAGCTAATGTAATCGAAACTTCCTGCGAGCTTCTCCTGTACTATACGGTAATTCCTCTACTGTGTGACAGTAAGTCTCGTGGTTATGACCCAATCGTTAGCGTATTTTTACAAAAACGTCTGCTACGGAGCCATAACGTGAGGTACAAGGTAATGGAGCCTTTTATACATTGTTGTGTTTCTTTAGAATTAAACAATGGACAAACAGAGTCTTTAAACGCTTCAGATGTAAAGTTATTCGCAGTCAAGTGATGTAAAAAAAAAATGGCGGTCAGTGGAAAGCTTACAAGAGGTGATACCTTTGTAGCAACAAAATGGCGCCATCGGAGGTTTGCGTTCTGAAGCGAAGCTTACCCCCTTGGGTGTGATGGTGTGGGGGTGCTTTGCTGGTGACACTGTTGGGGATTTATTCAAAATTGAAGGCATACTGAACCAGCATGGCTACCACAGCATCCTGCATCGACATGCCATCCCATCCGGTTTGCGTTTAGTTGGACCATAATTTATTTTTCAACAGGACAATGACCCCAAACACACCTCCAGGCTGTGTAAGGACTATTTGACCAAGAAGGAGAGTGATGGAGTGCTGCGCCAGATGACCTGGCCTCCACAGTCACCGGACCTGAACCCAATCAAGATGGTTTGGGGTGAGCTGGACCTCAGAGTGAAGGCAAAAGGGCCAACAAGTGCTAAGCATCTCTGGGAACTCCTTCAAGACTGTTGGAAAACCATTTCAGGTGACTACCTCTTGAAACTCATCAAGAGAATGCCAAGAGTGTGCAAAGCAGTAATCAGAGCGGTTTGGCTACTTTGAGGAATCTAAGGGGTGGCTACTTTGAGGAATCTAAAATATAAGACATGTTTTCAGTTATTTCACACTTTTTAGTACATAATTCCATATGTGTTCATTCATAGTTTTGATGACTTCAGTGAGAATCTACAATGTAAATAGTCATTAAAATAAAGGAAACGCATTGAATGAGAAGGTGTGTCCAAAAGTTTGAAGGCATCAAAACTATGAATGAACACATATGGAATTATGTACTTAACAAAAAAGTGTGAAATAACTGAAAACATGTCTTATATTTTAGATTCTTCAAAGTAGCCACCCTTTGCTTTTTTATTAATAAGGGGAAAAATTCCACTAATTAACCTTGACAAAGCACACCTGTGAAGTGAAAACCATTTCAGGTGACTACCTCATGAAGCTCATTGAGAGAACACCAAGGGTTTGCAGAGTTATCAAGTCTAGTCATGAAAATAAAGAAACACATTGAATGAGGTGTGTCCAAACTTTTGGCCTGTACTGTGTGTGTATGTATGTATGTATGTATGTATGTATGTATGTATGTATGTATGTATGTATGTATGTATGTATGTATGTATGTATGTATGTATGTATATATATATATATATATATATATATATATATATATATATATATATATATATATATATATATATATATATTTCTAAAGCCAGCAATATTTGGTAAACCCATTATTTTTAACTATATTGTAGCTGCATTGGAAATAAATTCAAATGAAAACAAACCTGGGTTTATCCATTTAAATGATAAAAAATATCTTAACCAAAAAATCTTAAAGAGACAGGCACTAAAAAGGAGCGTGTCAGACAGTGTTGTGAGACAGTGTTGTGTTTCTGTATGACTGCTGTCTCATGTTCCTCTTTTCATCTGTTATAATGAAAGTCTGACACAGTCTTTTGTGGTATTTTATCAGCAATTAAAAGCTCTCTGGTAAATGGCAGTTTTGAGAAGGTTATCAGATAATTGTTGTTACCTGATTTGCACCTTTTAGGCACTCACTGCTTCCTGTTAGGCTGCATTCCAAATCCTGCCTGTCTGTTGAATTGATTGATTCTAACCATAGCCATTCCCTAAAGATACTGTAACCATGTACAACCTTAAGTATTTGACTGGTGGAGCTTGAGAGCAAGTATCATCGAAGACAGTGGTTCCCAAAGTATGGTCCACGGACCCCCAGGGATCCCCCAAACAAAAAGGGGAAATTGTTAATTTTTTACTATAATTCCATTCACAAACAAAAAGGGGAATTCGTTAATTTTTTACTATCATTCCATTCACAAACAAAAAGGGGAAATCGTTAATTTTTTACTATAATTCCATTCACTAGTAACACAATGAAAGACTGTATGTCTACTTTGGTCGTGTTTAATTCACTTTCTGTAGTTAAAGCTACATTGTGTAAGAAATTCTCCCATCTAGCGGGGAAATTGTATATGACGACAAACTGAATATTACTTTCTAGCCCCTCCCATTCCGATGAGTGTTCCTTCCAGTGTAATAATAGTTTTACGTTTTTGTTATTTTGGTACCATTTCATCGCTAACATCAGCTATCAGGTTCCCAGTGCCACTGAGTGGAAAAGCACAAAAGGCGGCAGTATGTCCCTCTTTGGCTAATATATTTTAAAGATGGAGGCGCAACATGGCAGAATACATACGAGCGACATGCTCATATTTATTCTGAATGATTCTGAATGGCAGATTCTACGTGTATGAGAATACTTTGATTAGTTGGTGGAAGTAATTACACATGAATGAGCACATATTTGTGAAAGAACAAAGGGGGTTTTGCTAAGAATCAACTCAAAACATTATACAATGGAGCTTTAATAAAACATCTAAAAGTAAAAGTGTGATCAGATGTGGGACACTGGGACAGAATCTTATGAAGGGGGGGGGGGTGTCTGTGGTCTAATTTGTGTCAGCTAAGGGGTCCTTGATGTTAAAAAGTTTTGTAACCACTGGTATAAGAAGTTCAACGACAGAGGGGAGTGATCCAAATAACTCATTTTGGAGGCTGTAGTGTGCTTTTTGTGTTCTACTGATAGGTATTTCCATTATTTTGACCAACCAATGTATATCTGTGAGGGTAGCCTGAAGGATTTATTGTAGGACTGATGTATCAAACCGTATTAGCGTAGGCTAATGGAATGTACAGACAGACAGTATCACACATACAGGATACAACCCACACACACAAACACCTAAGCTAATATTGAGTGCCGTTGTGAGGCAGACAGCAGGGATTAACCTCCAGACTGACCTTAGCGATGAAGATGCCTGCATCCAAAACCGCTTTGATGTGCTTCAGCCAGCCTGAGCTCTCCAGACCTTCCAGGAAGTCAGACATGGAGGGGGAACGCAGCTCACACACTGTAACCACAACACAGCTGTCTCACTGGCAGGAAACATGGAGCATACCTGATCACTGGACTTTATTAAATCTCACATTCAGTTTCTCATCACTAACAACATCCACGGAAATCAATTTATAGGGAATCTGTGCATGGCATGAGAAAATATGGGTCACACTGTTTAAAAAAACAAACAGATTTCCTTCAGCCTCTCACATTACAGTTCACATGTTTTTAGTCCCGCTAGCAGCATGGCTCTGTGGACGGCAATGTCCAATGGTCCAATGGTCCAGAAAGAAATAGCTCAACAATTGTTGAATGGATTGCCATGAAATTCTGAATAGATATTCATGTCATCCCCAGAGGATGACGACTTTGGTGATCCCCTTACTTTTCCTCTCAGCAGGTCAATGTTGTCACTTGTGAACTATCTCTACTCTATCTACTGCATGGATTTGCACAACATTTTGTACATATATTCATGGTACCCAGATGATGAATCCTAATGACTTCAGAGACACCGGACTACTCCTCTCGTGCCACCACTAGGTTAATTTGTGGTTTGTGAGTGAAATACCTTAACAACTACTCTATGGATTGCCATATCTGGCGCAGAAAATCACGTTCCCCTCATGATGCATTTTATCACTTCTGTGATCCCTTCACATCATGTCAAAAAAATGTTTTGTCCAATACTTTGGTTGATGACCAAATACACAGAAAACTAGAAGGGCACTTGAAGAGTGCAGACATCCACTGAGGGATGCCCTATATCGCAACTTACAACCCACGCTACACCCTTCAACCAAGTTTCATGAAAATCGGGCCAGAGGTTTTTCTGTAATCCTGCTGACAGACGGTCAAACAAACAAACTGAGCCAAAAACATGACCTCCTTGGCGGAGGTAACTAATGTCATTCCCATCAGCCTCAGCTGTACTCATGCTAACATGGTCTTGTTATTGGGTATTTTATAATATGAATGTGAGACAAAGCCATGCCCAGATGAAATAACACAGGCATGGCAGACAATTAAACAGAGATCCATTTCTGTACCATAAGGCTTCCTGCATTCTGTTTGCTTATCTTGTAAAACTGAAACCTAAAATTCATTTTTTTCCATCTGCTTTTTTCCAGGGTTCAACATAAATATTTGCAAGTTGACTGAGGGGCAGAGTGACCCGTTTCTCCTCAGCTGACATTTCATTTGCTCAGGACAATTTATTACAATAACATTAATAATTCAAACACACTTTTAGATAACTGTATGAAGACATCTGCTCACTCCGCACTCATTAAGGTGTTGACAGAGGAGACAAAGTACTTTTTTGCTGACACTACATCAGTGAGCTGACCTGTAGGAGCGCTCTGAGGCCACTGACAGGACAGCAAGCAGGTGAATGGGTTCATTCAACCTTTTATAAACACTAGTAGGGCGGACATCCACTTAGAAGAAGTTTTGAGCCAATGTTGCCAGGCAGGGGGTCTTTGAAATCTCATTGAAGTGTGCAATCGGGTAGAGAGAGAGTTGCAGTCTCCAGCATTTAAAGACTTCCCTTGTGCTGCCAGGGGGCAAAGAGTTATCACAACTAAGAACAGCTATAACTTTTCAGACTTGAAATCACATCATTCTCACGCCCTCAGTCTCTCTTTGGGGGATAAGGTCCCGGATTGTCCACTCCGGGAAACCAAAATAGCTCAGAAATAAAATCCAGATGGATTCAAAGTCTTCCTAGGAGCACCCCTGCACAATACCCAGAAATTCTCCTGTGGGCTCATTTGAGGCCTGATTGCAGCACAGTCCAGTCCGCATGAGTGCATATGAAAGCCACAGGGGTAGCATGGGGTACAGCTCTGCTTTAGTAATGTGAAGAAGCAGCAGCCTTTTAAAACAGACATTGCCAGAAAATATACATTACGTTCCACAAACACACATGCGGTGAAACATTTCTGACAACGTGATGAATGCACTGCTGTGGCTTCCAATCTGTAACTAAATCAAAAGAATCAGTGCAAGAAATCATTTCAGGAAGACAGGATAATTACCTCCCAGCATTTTCTGTTGGCTGTTTCTCATTACGTGGATGTTCTCGATGCCAATGAACTGGAATTTAATGTTGGAGTAGTTGTCTTCATTTTCATAACCTTTTCCCGCAGCTCGGTTTGCGATTGCATTCAGCTAGAAAGATGTTTGATTAATCCCCAGAACATACTTTCTCAAAAGGCAATACAAAAAAAAAAAAAATATTACATAATATTGATCATGGTTCAACAAGCACATAGCTAGGATGTTTTTCAAGACTTTTGCTAAGAGAACATCCAGCTGGTTAAACGCAGTATGGAAAATAAAGCCCACCTGAACATACAGCACAGTACTGTAAGACTTGTATTTTCGCAGGCATGGAGGGCTCACCTTAGGCCTGGTGTCCACCACATACATGAAGTCACTGCGGGGATTGGACCTCAAGATGGCCTCCAGCATCTGTTCATCCTCCAGGCAGCGAGCACTGAAACCAGACAGGGGCTGGCTGCTACGGCAGATGGCAGCCTGGGAGGAGGCAAGAGACACTCTGGCTTCATACAGGAATGCTCACTCGACAGTTGATTTTAATTGAATTATTATTTTGGGATGTCATTTTAGAAATACACAATTCAAAATGTAACAATTAGGGTGAATACAAATTCACAGTAGTTTTTTCTTTCCTTGTATGTTCAATTTCAATAAATCAACCACACAATTTCTTATATCTCCATTTAGTAGCCACAAGAGAGAGACCCCGCTGGCTCCCTGAACCAGAGTGGAGCCTCTTTGTATGAACTGAGCTCCACACACTGGTCCCTCAACCCTGGGAAACTGACCTCACACACATAAAGCACTCCCAACTGTCCAGTCAAGGATTAATAGAAGGAATTATGAAAGTTCAGGATTTTTCCTGATTCAGATATGAAAAATGCTAATGAGACATGCTTCGATTTAAAGACAGAATGGACGTCTTTTGTTTGAGTGCCTGTTTACATTTCATGGCTAAGGATCTCCTGCGTATGGCCCAGGTTCTCTATGCATTTTGTTTTACTGTCTCATACTTTTGCAACCCGTTCTCACTCCCAACTCGTAAAATACGGACGGGCAGTGGCTCTCAGCGTCAGATAAGACGCAAAAAGCGCCCTTCACTGGGCAGAGCAGCAGCTATGCTGTGCGTGAAGATAACGTAGTATCAAGAGCAGCAACGGTAAGGAGTAGCCAAAATTCCTTGTAGGGACGCTGGTTGGGGTGGGAGATGGGTCAAACAACCCAGGACTTTCACCCTGGAGACCGGGGTTTGTGTCCCGTGTGTCACATTACCTAAACCCAACCGTCCCGTTCTTCTTTTCCTAAACCCAACCGTCCCGTTCTTCTTTTCCTAAACCCAACCGTCCCGTTCTTCTTTTCCTAAACCCAACCGCCCCGTTCTTCTTTTCCTAAACCCAACCGTCCCGTTCTTCTTTTCCTAAACCCAACCGCCCCGTTCTTGTCCCGCGTGTCACAGAAACGTAACTTTTATAAGCCCATCCACAATCTTTTCCATAACCTAACTGTGTCAAAAGTGACGCCAATAGTCCCGACCAAGCGCGTTAAGATCTGACGCTAAAGGAGACTTTTAGCATCAATAACAACGCCAAAGGCACCTGACCAAGCGTCCGTATTTTACGCGATGGGAGTGAGAATGCGTTGACTTTTGTATGTGTGTTCACTTTATTTATATACTTTTTATTTCATGTCTTTTACTAATGTCTACTCCTGTGATCCTGACATGATGAAGATCTACTTGTTGCCAAGCACCAAGCCATATTTTTTTAATTAATAAAAACTGAAATGGAAAAAAAACATCAGAATGGACATCTGTTTTTGCTCAGTGTCTCACATTATGAGACACAAAGTCTCATATTGCCCTGTAACTTGGCTGTGTTGTAGCAGAAATACATTATTAGATGAAAGCCCTTAACCCACATAAGCAGTCAGACAATCAGAGCAACTTAAACCAAACCAAATAAAGAACCTGGTGCTACTTTGGTCCCATCAGAGCATCATCCATTGCACTTATTGTATGTCAGGCTCAGTGCCCATATCTGATTTAGATAGGGATGGAATAGGCCGATTGGGTATCGGCCGATACCAGTGTTCCATTAATAAGCTGTATGCATCATTGTGTGGAAGTGACTGGGATCATTTTTAATGTAAAAGGCAACATCAGGCTTGACTTGAACATTGCTTTTCTTAACTTTGCAAAACATGTGACAAATACATACATAGATATACATTTAGTAAATTACTATTTAATATTAAAATAATAAATTGTGGACCAACAACTTGGTAAAAAAAAATCTTCAAAATTAACAAGAATTACAATCTAAGTGTAAACCTTTGAAATGCAGCAAGAAAGTTGTCAAAACTTAAACAGGAATTAAAATTCCAGTATATAATGTTTCTAGTATATAAACATAGAATTGAATTGCAGAGATCGGCTCCTTTGCCACTGATACAAAGTTCAGTATCGGCCCGATATCAGCATGGGATTGGTCCATCCTTAGTTTCAAATTAACAATATTTTACATTTTTACTGCAAGAAATGGCCATAATAAATAAATAACTCAACAGGAGTGACTTAATGTTTACTTTGGGGGTTTGGTGACTTTCAAAACTTACTATCTGGCTTGCATTTCTTTTTGTAAAACTAAAACTTTTGGCTGCCTGAAGAGGTTATGGTCATGACATATTCCATCTTAATGCATGATCTTGTATCTCAGTTTTCTGCCAAATAACTGCCTTTATAGGTTTTCCTCTAACAAGCTTCCCTCCCTGCTTGAGCAGGGTCTGAATCAGAGACATTGGTTTCTGTCAGTGTTGTTATCCATAGCCATATGACTCAGCACTGCCAGAGTTTGAGAAACGTCACCCATGGTTCATGCCCCTTGAATTAACTCGATTTGTCATAAGAAGCACATGGAAAATAAAAAGAGGAAATGTATGCAGTCAACTCACATGATTTTCTTTGGAGTAGTAAGACAGAGTAGGAAATCTGCCTCTGCTTCTGAACTTGGAGCTCCCCACTATGACCGGAGGTGTGGCTGACGCAGGTACAAAGAGGTCAGCGGGGTACGTGTCACTCACCTTTGAAAATAACATAACGACAGTCTAAGCTTCTGCCATGTCCATATTAGGATAAAACAAGTACAACTGGTCATAGATGTCGGCTCACTGACCTTATAGTGTTGGTTGACAGGGGAGAGTTTCCACAGGGAGTTTGGGAGTCCCATTCTGCTGTAATCAGCCTTGAGGTCCAAGAAGTCCCATTCCTGACATCTCTCCTTCTCATCAACGTTAGGCTTATAGGAGAAGCAATACAGCTCCGTGTGACGCTCTGCAAGGCACAACACTGGTTGACAGCTAAAGTTTGATCCACAAAACCTCCAATTTGTAGGAGTTAGACAGACCCAAGTGTTGCAAAAGCATACAAAGTGAAAGTTAGAGCCCGACCAATACTGGACTTTGAGGCTGTCACTAGATACAAATAAATGGGATACAAATACATTTCTAATAAAAAGATATCAGCGGATATGATTTTCTTCTCTGTTCCTGTTGAACAAATACATTTTTAACTTCAGTTCTTTTTAGGTTTTATACTGGAGGCAGAATATTTTATACTTGTACAGAAATACAACAGGAAACACGGAAACTGATATAGCTGTCAAAAAGCCAATATCAAACGATATAATTGAAGTTGTGATGGTCTGGTTTTAAGTCACATTTGAGCAATAGCATCCCCAAATTGATTTTTTGGAAACAGTTTACCTGGCTGGGAGAGACGCTGTAGGGAAAGGTGAACATCATGGCACTCTTGCTCTCGAGGTACGACAAAATGAAGAACCTGGAAGTTCTTGCAGTGAATAAGCAGAGAACATCCTGAGGCTGTGGCGGCTTGTTTCTCCACACTGCACACCAAACTGTGAAGCACCTGGTGAGACAAACATGGACCTATTATTGTGTGCTTTGTATATAGCACAGCATGACGCGTGGATGCACATAGTGACTACAGAATCTAATTCAAGTAAAATCATGAATTGTCTCTACAGCATATACTATTGTGCCTTGTATTCAGACTACATCTCACCAAGACACATTCCTTAACATTTAGTGTTTGTCCTAACACATTGTTTTCTCTGGTTCTTCAGTACTGAGCTGTCGCCTACCCAGGTTTCATTGCGCACTCCAGTCTTGTTCTCTACAAAGATGGTGTGTGTGGCTGTCAGGTAGAGGGTGCCCACCCTACTTCTTCTGGGGGAGACTCTGTCCAGCAGCCTGACATTCTCCACCTGCCGGAGGAAGAGGAAGAACAAAATCAAACAGCCTCATCCTCAGGACATATCTAGCCGCTCATAATGCACTGATACCATGGACTGTAAATATGAACACACCCTGCCGTCGAATGTGGCCGATAACAGCAGGAGAACCCTGGCTGCCTACGTGGCCAACACGGCACACGCCCTTTAATTCCTCATGTATGTTTATTTAATGTTCGGCATTAAAACTCTGCAGTCACCGTGAGCGCGCCTGGCGGGGTTTGTTGAGGTGACACCAGGGTGACACGGGAGGTAACGTCACAGTGCAAACACTGTAGCTAATCACTGCAACTCTCGGTTACCTTTGGTAGTCGGATGTGCTCCATCAGCAGCTGAGAGATGAGCCGCAGCTTCCTGCGTTCACTGATCCTGTCACAAGACAACTACCAACAGCTACAACATGTGTACAATAGTGTTAAAATATGCTGCTGTAGGTTAGCTTAAATGGTTACGTTTGTTCGTCAGTAGCGTACAGGTAAACGCTACCATAATATTGCTATTTGTGCTATTGCCTTCTTCATCAGAGCTGCACCGCTGGGTCCTAAAGCCCGCCAAGTGCCGAATGTGGCGGCATGTGTTTAATGGTTTCAGGATGCGGACTGAACTGTGTAAGTGTTCACCAATAAGTCGATTCAAGACTAAACCTCAAGCAGGGCCGGCCCTAGACTTTTGGGGGCCCTAAGCAGGATTTGGTTTGGGGACTCTCCACATTGTAACATGTTGCCACTGCACTCAGCTATGTTCCCACAGCCCTATGTTCCCACATTTATAAGATTTCTAAGATTTATTTTCCCCAAATTAGGCCCTATGTTGCCAAGTTTCCTTTTTCATAAATTCTCCCAATTTGGTAGCCAATTACACCCAACCTATTATCCAGTAGCAACGGACTACAGATGGAATGTAACCCTAAACCTAAAAAAATTCTAAGATTTCTATTTGCTGCCTTTTTTAGGGCTTCATGTGGACCAAACTGTAAGTGAGAAGGCTAATTTAGACATGGAATAATACAGTCAAAGATATTTGACTTTTTTGAAATAAAAGCATAAAAATACACTCTGCATGTCTGCCCTAGAGTTTCTAAACTGCCGACAGATTGCCACTGTAGTGCTGCTCAGCGGTGTCGGTGTCGAGCGAGTGCCTCTTGCTTGCCACTGCCCTGGCACATGCCACAGACTTGCCACTGCGGTGCCTCTCCAACAACTGCCATGCACTTGCCACTGAGGTGGCGACTCAGAGGATCTCGCTGTCTCTCTGGTATAAAGTGCTATTTAAAGGCTAAATCTATTGGATACAGTATTGCACACACTTAGCAGAAAATATCCTGAGTTTGCTTAAGTGATTGTCGCACTGTTAAACAGAGCGTGAAGCTATTTTGAGAAGCTCCCCAGTGCAAACACAGATGGATCCAATTTGATATAAACTAGATGCACACACACACACACACACACAGCAGCATGGTGGCCCAATGGTTAGCACTGTGGCCTTACAGCAAGGTGGTTCTGGGTAGTTCCGGGCCTTTCTGTGTAGAATTTGTATGTTCTCCCCATGTTTGCGCAGTTTCCCCCACCATCAAAAAAACATGTACTAGGTTCTCCAGTCAGTAGCCTTGATCAAGGCACTGGCTCAGATCTGGAGTTGGTCCCCGGGCGCTGTAAATGACTGCTCCCTTGAGGGATGGGTTATATGTAGAGAGCAAATTTCGTTACATGTATGTGTATGTGACAATAAAGTACCTTTACAGAGAACTGATATATTCTTTTCCTAACTTCTACATTTTTGTTGTTTTGGCAAGTTATACAAAATTTCAAATGTATTTTTAGATTGAGTAGTATTTTGCACACCAATGAGCACATGAACCATCTGTTGCAGGACAGTAGACAGAAAAAAAAACAATAAAAGCAGTTAGTTAAACTAAGCAGAAGTGATTGACTTACTGACGCCTGACAGCCTCGCTGCACTCATACTCCTACTGTACTGTGCTGCATTCATGTGTAAGGGACCAAAAAAAGCTTGACTGTCCAATGACTATAAAAACCAATTCAGTTGGATCAGATAACACTCCCTGTTTAGATCACCAATCATGTTATGTGCATTCTAATTGGAACCATCCAGCCTTGATGACTGAACTGATATTTGTTCATGGTTGATATCTGTGTTATCACTGGTACTTGTCTAGTAGGTGTAGTTGCCTCATATAAAAGGCCAAATAAAGATGTGAAATGATCGTGATAGTGCAGAGGGACGGTTTTAGAGTTTTAAACTGAAACCCATTATGCATATCAGGCAGTTTTACTTTGACCCACATTTTAGCCTCCCAGTGTGGAATTCATTTTTTGGAAGTCCCCAGGGACTTGGAGTAAAGTCAGCTTGAGGCCGCAATTAACCCGCAGGCCAAAAGATTCTTGAACATCACAGATCATATTTAAGGGCTCCGTTACTCTAGCCAAATGTGTCGAAACAAAAGATTGATCCAAACCTTTGGCCATGGTGGTTTCCTAAACCGAGGAAGTTTGTGCAAATGCAGTAGTTTTTTAAGACCCACTACACAAAAACCTGCAAGCATACAAGGCTTGTACGCTGACCTAGATAGATACAGGAAATCACTTTAAGCGGCGCAGGGAGAGGGAGACTTCAATGAGGATGACTACATTCATAAATAATACTCCATCCTCCTACCTAATAAAAAGAGTATTAAGGTAAACTTAGAACAGGTAATGTCCTCAGGCTTCAGTCCCCAGACTGTTCTTTAAATGTAAAATGAAGAGACTTTGTGCCATTACATTAGTGTAGATTTAACATTTAATAATAACTAATACTGGCCTCCTGAACTAATTTCTAACCTATGTTTATCCTTTATTTTTAAAATTTTTCCCAGTAAGCTACCTGTGTTATCTGTGATGCTGTTTTTTATTTGACTTAGGTACATCCATATAAACTAGTTACAGTCTTGTCAAATTGAGGTCTAAGTATCTTCCTCTCCCAAAGACTGCTGTTTTTTAATTTTTGTCAGAGCTGTTGTGTGCCTTATCAGTAATTGTTCACTCTAACATTTCCTGGTGACACCAGTGTTAACTGGAGCGAACAGTCCCGGTGTCCGCAAGGCAAACACCACTCAATCTGTTGACCATATCCACAATTTTGAAGCTAGGTCACTCAGCCATCGGAGGGCAAATGCATTCAATTGGCTTCACAGAATTAGCGCATGTCAACAATAAGATACGGTGAGCCAGTGACTCCTTTCCATGGTTACAGTGCATGTATAAAAACTTGAAAGCTCATTGTGGTCCATGAGGAAAGTAGTGCTGCAAGATATCAGGAAATTATGCAATATGCAATAACATTGTTGAATACCGCAATAACAATTGACTTTCGATAAATAAAACATATTAAAGGGTACTCAGTTCTGCTTTGTCCATATTGCACGGTCTGTAGAGGCTAGTTACACTGCTTTAAGTATAATGTATAATGTACAACACATTGCTTGTTGAATTAAAACAAACTGAAAGGAAATATTTTCCAACATTATTTTTATTGAACATTGAACTGAACACAAAAGTCACCATTAAAATAAAAGAACAATAGTTAGAGTATCCTATTTTTCTACTGATGCTATCTTTCAACTAACAAAAAAACCCTGAGTTTCTTTCGCAATGTGTCTATTGTGCAAGGTGATTTTGTGATGATGAGGAAAAAACGATTTATTGTGAAGCCCTAAAGGCAAATCATATGTGTAATCCTGATTTGTTTTCAAAACTGTTCATTGGACATTTGCTACGGAAATGTATCATATATAAAATGGTGCTTCCAGATAGTCCATATGACAATAAATACGGAGTGTCTATTTGCACCCCCGGTACGAATAGCCTCGGCCACACAGCTGAGCTATTTACACCCTGTGGCGTAACAACAAAAAAACGTTGCTCGCGTTCACCGAAATCATGGCGGACGTTCATCTTCCATGAGCGCAGAAACTGGCATATTAGGGAAGTTTTGTCTCTAAAGTTTAAAACAATTGAATTTCTAGCGGAAAATGGATACTACAGTTGCGCTTTCTGTCTTCAGTGAAAGCATACAACCGTTAGTTTGTTAGTTAGTACCTATTTTTTTGTATACAGTATGGTTACCTAGCAACCGAGGCTTGAAGAAACCAATTGGTAAACAGTTGTTAATCAACCTGGAAGAACTTCTAGGTGAGTGGTTAGAACGCTTACTTTTGGTGTGGGAGTTTGGTCGTCTTATTTTTTTTAAATTTGGATTGGATAATTTGCATGCAATTGCGCAAATCAGGACCCGCGAACACAATTTCTTTTTTTTTTGCAGGGTGGTAGGGAAAGACTCATGAATATGCCTGCTCTGGTTGGGTTGGTTAGGTTTAGGCAAGAGGAGTGGGATTGGTTAGGGTTAGGGTAAGAATGTCAGGGCGATAATATTCCAAAAAGGTGTAATACATGAGTAGTATGGATAACTGTGTGTAAATATATGCCAAGGTACTGTAAATGCACAGGGGTGCAAATAGCATACATTGATATTTGTACCAGATGGGGTATTAATAGAACACATTGCTGTGTGCACTGGCGGGGTACTAATAGCATTCATTTCTAATTGCACCAGGGTACAAATAGCATACACTGCTAATTGTACCAGGGGTGCAAATAGCCTCACCCCAATAAATATCCAGTAATGAATATTGTTGGATGATTATGTTTATTATGTTTGTCAATTAATATTTCAAGATGCATTAACTTAACAATGTTATTCACCAGCTTCAGTGATCTATTGCGTTGTGTTCATAAGCGCAGAGAACCACTTTGTAAGTAGCAAAATATGCTTAAAGTCACAGGACTTTATGGTCTTCGGTTATTTGATGGGAGCCATTTTGTAATGTCAGTGCAGACTTTTGGTTGTATTTGTGTTACATCTGATAAATGTATTTAGGTTCATTTTGTAGATCAATTTGTGAGTGTTTAAGACAAACAGCCAGCATTAACAGTAGTGTCTCCATCCTGCCCACCACTTTGGAAAACATTGGCTTTCCCATCAGCATGCAGGTCAGATAATCAACCCTGCAGCCAAGGTTTGGTGCGCGGTGGGCCATGATATTTGACTGCTTGGCTGGATAGACAAACTAAGAGAGAGCTGGCTGTTGTCATGCCGTCGAGTCTCTGCTCTGTGGATTGGACGGTGTTTCTAGCAGCAGCTGCCACCTTCCCACTGAGGTCTTAAGCTGGTTTGAGCTGGTCTTGGCAGACATTCTCTCCACTGCAAACTCAACCTTAGTTGTAATTCGCAGGCAGTGTTTGATGGAAAAATTTGCCTTTTTTTTTCTTTTCTCCAAGAGCTCAAACTTGTAACTGAAGTTGCCGTGGAGATGCCAGGCTTTTGGCGGTACACCAAAGTGAGCTGTGCTGTTGATTTTGTAATATCCATGGGTCCAATAGCTCAGGGAACATTGAGCAATACCTGTCTTCCATTAAGAGGACTTAACCCCCCGGTACTGTAGTTCGTCCACCCTTCATTGACCAATCAGCATTCATGCTTTTAGCAGCACTCCTGTGGGCTGCACTGGGTAAACACAAGTGTCTGCCTCAATGTTTGTTAACGCCAGTTGCCTAACCATTTATCAGTAGTCAGTAAGCATCTGGGCAGCTGGGATCTGTGTGCATTAGAAGTTACAAATTTTACCATCAAGATTCCTCCCTTTCTCTTCTCTGCCCGGCTGTGTGTGAACCCATGGTGAGAGCTTATGGTGCAATGTTGTCTCCACAGAGTTTTACTCCCCCAAACCTCAAGCACAGAGGTGAAACAACCCCCCACCCTAATTCCCTGGGGCCCCCTCCTCCCCCCTTGCCTCCGTGCTCAGGGGACGTCACCCAGCAGCGATGGGACTGGAGGCTGGAGTCTAGGGGCAAAACGAGGGCAGATCCTATGAAGAAACTCTGAGAGGAGGCGTAAAAAGTACTGCTCTGCTCAGTGTACATACCAGCATATGAATAAGTGCTGAGCACAGTGCTGAAGCAGAGTTTCGAGGCAGCAGTTCATGGGAGCAGTGGATCTTATTTGACTTTTTACCTGCACTTTATGTGCAGCTGACCTGCTGTGCAAGCTGGAAAAAAACGCACTGACACTTCCGACAGCCTGTTTTTTTGGTGTCTGAACCTAGACCCTTCATATCCCCGCAGAGTCATTCTAACAGGTAGGTGCATGTCTCTAATGAAATACAGTGTTTTTGCATACATTTAGAATAACTAAAGCTGGAATTGAATAGTGAAAACCTCTGCAGTAGCTGTGAGCTGTTTGTGAACCAGCAGTCTTTGCAAAGAAATTCAACATGTTCAGTTTAAGATATGACCCAGATGTTGCTGTCACTGTACAATGTAAAACACACATGTATGGAATAATGATGAAGGTAACATCTTACCTGACAGTATAAATGACTGTAATTTCTATTATCAGTTTCCAAAACTGAATTTTCACTTGGTTAAAATCTGATTGTCGTCTTCACAATCTTCACTTTTTCATTCACTGTATTCTTGGAGGCACTGTATTACAGCCCACATTGTAATGTTAATGAGCTGTCACAACCAAAATTCACTTCCACCACACTTAAATGGGGGTCAATGCATATTTGGACGGTCGTCAGTGTTAATTTACGGTCAAGATAATCAAAGTTTTGGTTCAAAGAAGAAGCTCGCACTTCAAAAGCAAGCTAGAAACTATTCATTGGAGGGCATATTCCATTCCTCATTCATCTAATTGTATTCATGCAAACATGTTAGGCAGGGTCCGTCAGCAATCTCACTAATGAAAAGAGACATTTTAGATACAAGACAATGAAAACAAAGATGACCTAGCAGTTTGTCTTTTTGTGCCCTTTTCTTTTTTCTTTTTTTTTTATAATTAGTAAAGAGAGATACTGGAATTCCTTTGTTGTGTTCTCTTGGTACATTAATGGACCCGTTATGAATGCAGCTCTTTGAGTACTTAGATCTGCACCATAATCCCAAACAATGGGTTTTAATGGGACTCTTACTGTACTGTATGGACTTTACCATGCTGTAGCACTTGGCAGCATTCTGAAAATGCACGCCATAGTTTGCAGAGTTAACATCCCTCTCAACAGTCCTAATCCCACCTTTAGTTGATCCACAAATGTTATACAATACTGACATTTCAGCATTTTTTCTCTCTAGAGAACAAGTTGTAAGAGCTGTTTAAAATGAAAAGCAGGGGTGGAGTTGAAACTGTTTCACAATTCTTCTACTGAATAACAACATTTGAGTGCAAATATTGATGCTTATAGAGAAAGAATAATAGTAATGATTGAGTGAGATTAAATTATTTCTTTATATGTGTCACAGGCCCTCATGCTGCATGTACACACACATATCCAAATAGACCTTTTCGATCGATTCATCCAATCAAAAATATCCACTCATACCACAGAGCATGAATTTCATGAAGCATTACACCGTCATTTAAGTTCATGGCCGCCTGGCTAGACGCAAAAAGTGGGTCGGACCTACGCTGCACAGGTATTTTCAGTCTTTTTTTATCTCTTTCCCTCTGTCAGCAGGTGTCAACATGTTGGAACAGGTTCTGTCATTCGGCCGCTCCCTGGTGCGCAGGAAAGTGGTCGACATGAGCAGCCTGGAGGACTCAAAGCTGTGCCGCTGCCTAGGAACCGTCGACCTCATTGCCCTAGGAGTTGGCAGCACTCTGGGTGCCGGCGTCTACGTCCTGGCCGGCGAGGTGGCAAAGGGCGACTCAGGCCCCAGCATAGTCATCTCCTTCTTAATTGCAGCCCTAGCCTCGGTCATGGCCGGCCTGTGTTACGCTGAGTTTGGCGCACGCGTCCCCAAGACCGGCTCTGCTTACCTTTATAGCTATGTGACTGTAGGAGAGATCTGGGCCTTCATCACGGGTTGGAACCTGATTCTCTCCTATGTGATTGGTGAGTTAGGGACAGTCTTTGAATCCATAAAGAAAATGCTGATTCTTCATTGTTTCTCTTTTTTATTTTATCACAGGTACCTCCTCAGTTGCCAGGGCTTGGAGTGGCACATTTGATGAAATCATAGGGGGACACATAGAGGTATTCTGTAAGAACTACTTCAGAATGAACTCTCCTGGTTTGGCTCAGTACCCTGACTTCTTTGCCGTCTGCCTGATACTGCTGCTTTCTGGTAAGACAGCAAATGAAGGCTTAAAATCCTAATGAAACGGAAATTAGGATCGGTGCATGATGTTTAACACAGCCATCTTTCATGAGCCACAGCTGGAATAATCCAATAAAGAGATGGCAGGACACTGTGTGATAAGTGCTTTATGGGGCGGACCACATTCCCCACCTTCTGTTTTTAAAACTCCCTGATCATCCTGCCAGTCTTCAGCAGCACACCGCTTCGCTTTCCCACAGTCACACACAATCACATCTGGGAACTGCTCAGTGCAACTACAGTTGGAATACAACCTCAGGTCACTGAGAAGCTGCACTGTAGTAGCTGAGGGTTTAGGATTGTCAGTAGCTGTTTATGACTTGAAGTACTTTATTTTCGTTTCCTGTGGTCAGATTCATGACCGTCCAGGGATTTCAACTGGACATTAAATTTCACCTTAATGACCCTCCAGCTCAAACTTAAAATGTTATCACATGTTGCATCCATTGGACTGCCAATGCAATGATTCTAACTGTGAAGCCTTACAGAACTGCAGAACTCTTGTTCATATGTAAGATGGTTAAAATGCATCAAGTGCCAGTGTTTTTTTAAAAAGGGTTTAGGTTTCTGGGTTAAGTGGCACGACTCGATAATATTATCAATGAATTATAACGATGTCACACATTGCAACTACTTGACAGATAAAATATAGATTGAAGTATTGCTGGCATTTCAATCAAACTACAACAGACATCAAAGTAGTGTTATGAACTCTATTGCCCATTTGCTCATCCTAGGACTCCTGTCGTTTGGTGTGAAGGAGTCAGCCTGGGTCAATAAAGTCTTCACGGCAATCAACGTGCTCGTACTCTTGTTCGTCATCATCTCCGGCTTCGTCAAAGGAGACACACACAACTGGAAGATAACTGAAGAATCCCTTATAAATGTCACCATAGTTACAAGGTAATGTATTCATGTAACTATTACAGTAATATGTTTGTAAAGCCCATTAATGCAAAGCTGTTCCCTAAACTACATGCACAACATAACTATCAGTAGTACTATTAGTCTGGTTTGTTTGTGTTAATGCAGTGCTAAGAAATTGCACACACAGGGCAGCAGTGGTCAAACTTCTCATTTCTATTTATGTTTCAGGAACTTGACGGTGACGGCCAACGTGAGCAGTGATTATGGAGTCGGAGGATTTATGCCCTACGGCTTCAGTGGGACCTTAGCTGGGGCTGCCACCTGCTTTTACGCTTTTGTTGGATTTGACTGCATTGCAACTACAGGTGAGCCAGTGATAGGTTGGGATTTATTGTGACTTCCTCGAAGCTCAATGCAGGGGCGGAGCCAAACATTGTAAACATTCAAGGCTCAGCACAACCCCAGAGGGGGGTCTGGGGGCATGCTCAAATTACAGCAGCTATATGCACTATTTTTCAGGCTATTTGGTAATAAAATGCCTACAAATCTGTACATCATTTGGGAGAAACATGATAGTTACAAAGAAAAAGAATCACAGTGTAGAGCCAACATCCTATTTTGTATCTGTCTTCATCATTCTGAAACTGTCATTCTAAAATTCTTCAAAACTGTGAAACTTCATCATTTCTGTCTTCATCATTAACTGTCTTCATCATTCTGAAATCATTCTGAAACTGTCTTCATCATTCTGTAACTGTCTTCATCATTCTGTAACTGTCTTCATCATTCTGAAACTGTCTTCATCATTCTGTAACTGTCTTCATCATTCTGTAACTGTCTTCATCATTCTGAAACACAACAAATGTTGAGGATGACTCATTTTCACTCTTGCCACCTGAAGAGAGGTAAACATTTTCATCTATTTTTAAGTTACATAACAGATGTAGGGTAGGAATTTGGCGTAAACAGCATTTCTAATCATGAAACAAAGGCGATATTTCCCTAGTAAATTTACTTCATTTATATAGCAAGTTTATTTTATTTATATAGCATTTTAACAGCAAACAAGTTTGCACCAAAGTGCTTCACAAAGACAAAAAGAAGACAGAGCAATCAATAGAACTTTTGATCTATTAATTTGCCAGTTCAGTCAAAGAGACTGAGGGTAAATGACACAAAGTTGAAGTTATTTTAAAACCCTAAAACATTCGGGGGCTTTTGAGAAAACATTTGGGGCTGGAGCCCCAGAGGCCACGCCCTCAGTCCGCCACTGGCTCAACTTAAAGATATTTGTGTATCTGTGTGTGACAGGCGAGGAGGTGAAGAACCCTCAGAGAGCCATTCCCATCGGCATCGTGGTGTCACTGACCGTGTGTTTCCTGGCGTACTTTGGCGTGTCAGCCGCACTCACACTGATGATGCCCTACTACCTGCTGGACGAGAAGAGTCCTCTGCCCATGGCTTTTGAATATGTGGGCTGGGGCCCTGCAAAATATGTGGTCGCTGCAGGTTCACTGTGTGCCCTCTCCACCAGGTAACCACTAGATTTCCTTTGGTGTAATAAGTTGAGCACAAAATATCAATATTCATGGTCGACGAAAGCATACTGTATTTGAGTCAGCAGAAGTTATAATGACTTTAATTTCTGATCGATGTGCATGCTATAAATGGGTGACAATGGTGAGGGAGATCTGGTCAAAGGTTCTGACCACATATCTCTGTCTATCTGTCTTATAATTGGATTGATTCCTATTGCTTAATGGGACATAGTGGGCGCAGGGCTTGATTCTCTCTATTTTCAGAGACTTGCATGTGTTTGTGATATACGATTTATAATTAAAGTATCATAAATAAGGCTATAAACAAGATATTGGTTTGACTTAATGCTGTCTTTCTTTCCTGAAGGTTTGATCTATTAGTTTCCTCTGTTTTCCATCAAAAAACACTGGTGGATGTCAGTGACCATCTTATCCCATGGTCTGCACTCATGTGCATATTATCAAATTTGACACAAAACCATACAGTTTTGGATAAGTCAGTCAATTGGCGTTTAGGCTGTCATTTTGGAGTCTGCCCTTTGGCAGTTGTTTTCACAATGCTACCAGTTGTGAAAGCCCTTTGGCAGACATTGTGGTGCTTTTATATGCTTGAACTAAATGTTTACACTCCTGGGAAATGTATTCACTCAAAGTCACCTGAACACCCTACAATTCAATTCCAAACTGATTCTCAAAACTGAGAAAAACAACTACAAATCTATTTTCAAACATTCAAATTTAACTGTCTAAAGACACTGGTGATATGTAATTTGCCTATTCAAACTGTTCAATCTATTGCATTCCATTGATTTAATTGATTTGTTCGAAAAGCAATACATTATGCTAGGTGCAGGAGTTCCAACAGGAAAGAAAGACACTCATTGACCTTAATCATGCTCTGAAGCTTTGATGATGTGATTGTTGGTGTAAATGTGTGTTTTTTGTGTGTGTGTGTGTGTGTGTGTGTGTGTGTGTGTGTGTGTCTGTCTGTCTGTGTTTGGGACTTTTGATTAACGTGTTGGTCTTGCATGTCTCTGCTGTCTCATGCAGTCTGCTGGGCTCCATTTTCCCCATGCCTCGTGTAATCTATGCTATGGCACAGGATGGGGTGCTTTTCAAAGTCTTAGCCCGAATCAATCCTAAGACGAAGACCCCACTTATTGCCACTATGACATCCGGTGTAGTAGCAGGTGAGAGCCGGGGAGAGTCCAGGGAGATTACTCCTGCTAATCTTTCTCCACCAAACAACTGTGAAAGACACAGTCAAAGATGCAGACACTTATTTGGTTTTTTTTCTTCCCAAAATTGACCCACCCTTTAACACTTCCAGTTTGTATGAGGTTTTCCCTCAATGTACACGTTGTTCTTTCACAGTTGTGCAGGTGTCATGTTTTATTTCCCAGAATGCCCTCAACTTAACGATGAACCCTCTTCTCCCTAGCCTGTTGGGTTCCATGTTCCCTCTGCCACGCATTCTCTTTGCCATGGCACGAGATGGAATTTTGTTCAGTTTTATGTCCAAAGTGAGTAAGCGCCAGTCTCCTGTAGCTGCCACCATGGCAGCAGGTACCACTGCGGGTAAGCTCCCGAGATAAGGACTCGTATATATATCATGGGGTTGTATTGTGGACTTTTTTGTCTGCTTTTTATCTATGCACGTTGGTGATGCTGGTACTTGCATGTTAAAGTTGGTGATGGTGTTTCCAAAAGCATGTAAGAAAACATTAGAAACATTGTTAAAGTGCTCATATTATGCTTTTTTGGCTTTTTCCCTTTCCTTTATTGTGTTTACGTTATAGGTTTACAAAGTGAAAAAGCCCAAAGTCCCCCCCAAAGGGACTTACCATCTCCAACAGAAAACACTGTTCACAAACTGCTCCAAACAGCTCTGTTGTAGTCCAGCCTTTACTTCAGAGACAAACGTGGTCACTTTGGAACACATGTTATAATGCTCACCTAGCTGCTAGCGTGGCACACCCTCATACTCTGCTTCTGACTGGCTAGTAGTCCTTACCTAGCTACTGTCAGGGCACACCCTCATACTCTGCTTCTGACTGGCTAGTAGACCTTACCTAGCTACTGCGCATGTGCGACTCCCAACAAAGATGGAACAGAAGCAAAGAGTATAGACGTAACAAGAGCTGAAACTCAATTGAAACTCAATAGAACGTTGTGTTGCGTTCAGTCCAAGATGGCGGATGAGCTGCACTCAATAGAACGTTCCATTGCAAGCTTGCAATGGAACGTTCTATTGAGTGCAGCTCCACCATCTTGGACTGAACGCAACACAACGTTTCCTATTGAGTTTCGCCTCTTGTTACTTCTATACTCTTTGACAGAAGTGAGAGGTCTCACTCTGTAGCTAAAACAGAGAGCTCAACATACAGGGTGAAAAGAGGAGCTACCACAAAAATATGGTGTTTTTTGAAAATTAAACCATGTAAACCTATTCTGATATAACCTCTAAATACAATTATGAACCTGAAAATGAGTACAATATGAGCACTTTAAAGCTGATACATTTGGCTTTTAGTCACTTTTCTAAATAGAAAGAGAGAATAAGCTACGGGACGGTAAAGCTACTGTAACTAAAAGTACTCTCATCTAACTCTTGCCAAGAAAGTGAATAAATGAATTTCCCAAAATGTCAAATTATTCCTTTAAATCTAATTCTATGTCATTAAATTGTTGATTAAGAATTGTTAACAGCTACAGGAAAGCCTACTGTACAATTTTGCTGTTACAATGCAATACAAAAAAAGCTTTCATTTTTTCAGAAGATGGTCACCACATTGGAGAGCGTCACTGTTCATGATCATGTACTATTTTAAAGCAATAGTGTTTAGAATCTTAGTAATGACAACACCACTGTTGTTGCATCCATATGATACAAGCCTTCCGTAATTGCGCACGTGCCCCCACCCCTCCTCCACAAGGCTTCTGTAGCCAAGGAGGACAGGGAGGATTAAAAAATAACATGATGGACTCTTCAGAAGAGGTCATTATCTTCACTCGAGCTTCTGTGCGCCAAAGTCGCCGGATTTAAAGAGCCACTTATTACCTACTTTATTCTTACTGGCAATTTCCACTGGTTGCGGAATGGCTGCGGAACGGCTGTGGAACGCCGGAGAGCTCCGCAGCAATTCAGCACAATTCAGATTGTACAGGACAGGAAGTCGAGCACAGAAACATCTCGTGGGTCCTCGTGACTTCAGCTGTCAGTCATGGCCGCAGCCATTCCGCAACAAATCCGGACCTGGTGGGTATTGACGGACGGCAGAGCACGGAACCCGTTCCGCAACCATTGGAAATTAGGAGTTAGTTATTGCTTCAGTGCATTACCTTCTCACCTTGCTGCAGTGATGTAGAAGTGTACTCCAGGGTGTAGTTACAGTTGGAACAGAATACAATTCTGACCACACAGTGAAACAAAATTTAAACTTTCTACCTTCAAAATTAAAGAAGAAATACAGATCATACACTAAAAAAATAAAGGACGTAGCAGCATAGACTTCACCAATTGGTTTGTGGACTGTTGTTTTGTGTCCTTGAGTTTGGATGACGCAGCCAAGCCAGTGTTGTTTTGCAATGAGCCAAAATAAACGCTAAACTAAATGCTAAAGTGGAAAATCTGCATATACGGCGGTTCAGAAAATCTGCAAAATATTTTAATAAACATGTTATCCCGTGTTTAGCATTGCTAAGCCGCTGTCCTGATTGACATGTCGGTGTGTGACCACGCCCTAAAGCATGCCCTGTTTTATTGTCTATTTTCCTGTGAGTGGTACCATTATTTTCCTAAATGAACATCATGCTATATCGAAAAAGACTTGAAAGTAGCGATTGAGACCATAAACTCATTATGAAAATGTTTACTGAGGTAATAAATTAAAGGCAGAAGTAAGGTCATTTTCCTCATAGACAGTATAATAAATGGACACATCGATGCCATATACTTCGACGGAGACCAGTGAAGTCACTTTTCCGTACTGCGCAGCCTCCAACTGAGCTTGAAGACGTAGATGTGACGTGAGCAACCTGTCTGAAAGTTGTAAGTCTTCTGGTAGCTGTGCCGAGAGAAATCTCAATCATTCCCAATCTTACAGAGACGGAGAGTGTAGGTATATGTAAGGAGATAACATAGGCACAGGCTAATTATTGATCACTAACATGCTAGTTAACTTAAACAGCTAATGTAAGTCGAAACTGCCTGCAAGCTTCTCCTGACTATACGGTAATTTCTCTACTGTGCGACAGTAAGTCACGTGGTTATGACACATTGTTAGACTATTTTTACAAAAACCTCAGCCATAACGTGAGGTACAAGGTAATGGAGCCTTTTATACATTGTCGTGTTTCTTTAGAAATAAACAATCGACAAATAGAGTCTTTAAACGCTTCAGATGTAAAGTTATTCGCTGTCAAAGTGATGCAAAAATGAATGGCAGTCAATGGGATGCTAACGGGAGGTGATGGCTTGTTAGCCTCAGAATCTCCCCACAGGAGGTACGCTTTCCGGATGCTCGCTTACCCCCTTGTTTTTCCCATAGACCTCTATAGAAACGGACTTCCTTTGGCAACCAGTGGAGTCGCCCCCTACTGGATATTAGATAGAATGCAGGTTAAAGGCACTTCCACATTGGCTTCACTTTTCAGACTAGAAGCTTGGTCCATTAATATAGATACTGAAGAACAGTTGGCCTTTGGGGACTTATGTGGTGCTCATACATTGTTACAAACATCTACTTCTAAAGCTTACGATATGGTGAGGTATGTGGTTGCAGCAGGCAGATGTGAACCCTGGGAGGGACCCGTAGCACACCAACTCTCCTAGAGCACAGCCCATGAACTGTGCAACTGGTAGAACTGGGAGCAGCGGACATACCACCACCTTGTCTTTGAACCTGTGCTGCTGAGATCAGCTCCATACTGGAGTCTGGTGCTGAGATACGAGAGAGCGAACGCCGCAGTCTATCTCACATCAAACATTTCTCGTAATGGAGAAGATTACAGCTGTTAGTCCATGAAAACATTTAGCTCTTTGGGGTCTTTTTGATTGTGAAAACATGTCTGCATGAAGTTTTCTTTGCATCTGTTCGTGTTCATGTGCATTTATTTGATGGTGCATCTGAAGAAAATAGCTTTTCCATTTATAATTGCTAGACTATTATTGGTGTGGATGTAAATGTTTTAGTGTATTTTGTGGGAATGATTGCTCCAGTAATCAGTGGTGATCATATTTCTTGCATAAATGTTTTTTTATAAAAGGGAAAGTGTTTATGGTAATTGCATGTTTTTTTTTTTTTTTTTGCTTGCTATAGCCATCATGGCCTTCCTGTTCGACCTAAAAGCTCTGGTTGACATGATGTCCATTGGAACTCTGCTGGCCTACTCGCTGGTTGCTGTGTGTGTTCTGATTCTCAGGTGGGTACATTTGTAAATAACTTAGAAATCTTATTTGGGCGAACATTGCAAAACAGCTCTTATAGCGTTCCTAAAAGCCCACAGGCCCCGTTGGTGTAACACGCGCCTTGTGTTATTGCATCACATTGGTGATGTAAGAGCTGTGAATGCTCCCATTGTAGGAACATGAAGGGGCTGCTTGAGCGAATGAAGGTGTTCATTTATGTTCCTGTACTTACTCTCAAAACTCTGGACCTGCCGTACACTTCTGCCGGTTGCACCGAGGTGACTCATCACCACAAACACAGACACAGTGTTCGTTCCCTGATTTAAACATTTATTTATATGCCTCAGTTGTTTTGTAAAGTAAAACCAAACCACCCTAAACTATTTCAGAAAGAAATGGGTTTTGTAGCGTAGTATAAAGAGTAGCGTTCAGACACTAAAAACATTGAACATATTGCTGTTGTGAAATGCAGACTTATGATCTTTAACCCTTGACGCCTCCGCGGTCCAGGTACCAGCCAGATGGAGTCCTAGAGCGGCGGGCAGGCACCGGTGAGAGGGACTACCTGTCCTCTGTGGAGGGTGAGTCTGAACTGACAGAGTCTGAGTCCCACCTAAACATGCTGAAAGGTGGCAGCTCCACCCTGCAGACTGTCCTGCACCCTCCTGCCTCACCCTCTGAGCATTCCTCCAGTGTGGTCAACATGTCCGTCTGTGTGCTAGGTAAGCGGGCCAGGTTAAAAAAAAAAATGTTATGGGACAAAAGACGTCAGAATTAAGTGTGTGTGTGTGTGTGTGTGTGTGTGTGTGTGTGTGTGTGTGTGTTTTAAACCCCAGTGCTGGTAGTGTGCGTGGTCAGCTATCTCACCACGTACCACATCTACTCCATCCTTGGTATGGAGGTGTGGATCCTGGCGTGCCTGTCCGTGTGTCTCCTCATCTTCAGCGGCTGCGTCTTCATGGTCTGCCGACAGCCTCAGACCAGCACCAAGGTCTCCTTCATGGTGCGTTTTAATTCTATTTTATTTAGGGTGTCAAATCAAAACAGGAGTTATCTCAGGACACTTAGACTACAGACAAAGTAGGTCTAGACCACATTCTATAATTTACAAAGACCCAACACTTTTCATACCAAGTCCTGGATTATGGGATGAGACTGATCCGATGTAAACACATTGATGGTGGATTCTTCTGCTTGCTGCCATCGCAGGTTCCCCTTCTGCCTTTTCTGCCCATTCTGAGCATATTTGTCAATATTTACCTCATGGTTCAGCTGAGTGGAGATACCTGGATACGTTTCTCCGTGTGGATGGCTGTGGGTGAGTGCCTTTTAATTACTGGTCCAAACATTCAACCCATTGTGAACATTTAGAGGAGTAGCTTGACATTTTTGGAAACATGCGTAAGAGTTAGATGAGAAGATCAATACCACTCTCACTTGTATGTTAAATATGAATCTAAAAAGCAGAGATGATTAGCTTAGCCTAGCATATAGAATGGAAATGGGGAAACCGCTAGACTGGCTCTGTCCAAAGGTACTCTGTCTCTGCTGGGAGCAGTGACTTCCTGTTGTCATGTCGTAACCACTAGGTTGCCAGTAAACCATGGGAGACTTCAAGAAGTCACTGCTCCTTGCCAAGAAATAGGTCTGCACATGATTCCTTGTAACGTGATGTTTTTCACACTTTGGTTTATGTACAGATTAAACAAACATATAAGATTTAACATGTTAATGAATGAGCTTTAGAGGTGCTGGTAGATGGATTTTGTCGTTATTTTTCGTACAAGCTAAGCTAAACTAACTCAACTAAACTCTCCTGTCTGTAGCTTCATATTTAGTGAACATATGAGAGCTGTATTGATGTTCTCATCTAAAAACATTTGCCAAAATGTCAAACTTTACTAGGGTTGCCCGTGCTTAGTCAATTAGTCGACTAAGATTTCTTTAGTCAATTAGTCTTTTTTTTCTTATTTATTCTTTGTAAGAGAAATGCAATCTGCAATCGTATTGCGCTTTTCTGCTCTTAAAGACCACTCCAAGTGCACAGATCTGTCAATTAAATCAACTTATCAATTATCACCAGCAAAATCATCTGAGCGTTAGTCGACACTAAACTTCACCCTCTAACATGTGATGCCTTAGCCAGTGTTTTTTTTAGTACCTCATATATCCTTTAACACTTTTCTCAGGCTTCCTGATCTACTTTGGCTACGGCATGTGGCACAGTGTGGAGCGCCAGCACAAACTCCAGGGTCCTTTAAACAGCAGCAGCACCCAGAAACACAACAAGACAGGCGGGGAGAAGCCGGTTGGTGTGGGTGCAGTGGGAAAAGACCTGGATAGTTTGATTTGCCCAGAAAAGACCAGCCGGTGTTAGAGTGAAAGATTCTGTGAGGTGACAGATGCATAAAAGCACCCAGCAGCTCTGCCTTGATGCACATGTTCACACAGCTTCACCATGTGTGCGTCAGTCACAAACACATTCTGTCTGCGATGGCAACATCAGTACTCTGAATCAGCGGCCACACAATGGGGAGCCGCTCCGTCACTGTGATGGATCCACATCCTGTTAGGTCCCATTGCGCTTTATGGACAGCATGGATGCAGAATTGAAAGGACAGGTAACACACTGGAGGGTGATGATCATTTTTCTTTAACACTGAAGCAGCCGATACAAGACTGCAGCAACGCTTTTCTCTTTCATTATGGACTTTTTAGTGCATGACACACATTTTGTCTTTTCTGTTAATGTCGCATTTTAAGCAGGTTTGTACGAGTGTTTAAAAAAAAAAAGAAAAGTAAAGTCTTGGAAATCTGTGTTATCCATTTAACAGTATTATTAGATTTCATTGCACCAATTATGAACTACTATTAAGAGTAATTTTCTTTGACATAAGTGTAGGATGCTGAAAAAGAACCAACATTAGTTAAAGATATGCTGCCAATCATAAAGTTGAAATATATTTTAGAGCTATTTTTGTGCAGAATTGTTTTTATTTGCATACATGTGAAATTGTGATTATATGTATAAAAACACCATCAAGACGCCGCCCCATTTAGACACAATGTACAACATGTCAAATAGTTTTGTCGGCACTTAACATGTTACCACTCGGCTAATAGAAGTAGGCCATAAGTGCTGGTGGAGAATGTCAGGCTTCTGTAGGTGTTATGTAACAGATCATATCAATATTTGCTGTACTTATTGAGGTAGGTGTAGCTGTTGTGGTGGCTTCATCCAGGACAGGTTTTTTTTTTTTTTTTTTTTTTTTTTGCTTGGGTGTGTTTTATCTATGAACTGTTACAATCTGAATATGAAGATTGTTATTTGATACGGAACTTTACTCCAAATGTATTTTTAGTAGTAGTATTTTTCTATCAGATAACGTCTTGCTGTATTTTCCAGTTTGTCTGATACGTTGTGCTATTTTGATACAGTTGCAGACATGCTGTTATAATAACCTTCATGAAATAATTCTCTCTTAAGCTGAGTACTTTGCCACCTAACAAGAAGCACAACAATTAATGACAAGTTAAAGTATTACTGTATATAAACAAAGGTATGTATTGCCATATCATTTAGATGAATTGGGGCATTTATTTTAGGTTTCTTCTCTTGTGTTCAGTGTCTTACTTCGAAGCCTGGAGTCTGTGATGCTTTATAACCGGCTTGTACTGAACTGCATAAAGATTCAGCGCTTATATTCTTTCCTCTGAGCTTTTCAGGGGCCACCCTTGTAAGGCTCAGTGAGCTCTAGTTAAAAGTAGAAATATGTTTGCTGTACTGCCAGTGTTTTACATCAATCCTACACTCACTGAACCTAGGGGTTAATAACATATGTGTACCGAGTCAAACGTTCTCTGGGATATGTTTTCATGCTAAGCAAATGTGTCTCTAGCTTTAAACAAGCTACCGCAAACAGGTGGTTAGCTGCTTTATAATCTATCTTTTTAATAAACTTTCTGTAGACTTACAAAGTTCTCAATGTTTCGGTTTACATGTAGGGACCCTCATTATGCTACCGTTGAAGTGTGGTGCTATTTTGAGCCTTGTGGTATAAAATAGCGATTTACCATTTGCCCCGAAAGCTAGAGTTAGCAGCTAACCACCGGTTTGCGTTAGCTTGTTTCAAGCTAGAGACACAGTCGATTAGCATGAAAACATGTCCCAGAGAATGTTTGACTCGCTACACATATGTTATTAACCCCTAGGTTAATATTGCACCGGAATAGTCCTTTAAGCGGTCACATACTGAGGCTGTAGGATGTTGGGGATTGATGGATTGATATGTGCAGTGTGGTGGTTTAAATGAATGTGGAACAAATACAGAAGCTAGTCTTGGCAGGAGTAAGGTAAGGTGAGGTAGCTATTCTACTACACTGAACCTCTACATTAACAGTGTAGAGTCTTCCAGTGAGGTTACAGGCTATAAAGTACATAGAAGTAACCATGATGTCAGCATCATTTGTTACCAACTGCAGACTAGTACAATAAATGTATTTTCCAGTAAGACCGTGTTTGGTGTTTATTTTATTTTTTATTACCACAGAAAAAGCGCTTGTGTTTTAATTCCATTCGTCTTAGTTAGCAGGATCTCTAAAAAAGCACTTCTCTCAATGAAATCTGGTGAAAGGTTAGGCCATGAATCAAAGAACTGATTCATTTTTAAGGTTGATGTTGCCACCATGTGGCCATTTTGATAGGACATAGAAGCATGTCTTTTTTTTTGGTTTTCTGCTAAATGTTTTGTTCAGTCCAACACATACAGTCCAGATCCAGAAATCCAGAATCCAGAAATTTCCCTTTGCTGTCACACACACCCTTGAGTAGCCTACCACTGAAGGGAAGAACTAGCATTGCAATTTCTTTTGTGGTTCAGCAGGTGGGAGTATTTGATGTGGAACCCATGTGCAACCCACCTGAATTTCATGGCTCCATCCATGTGGCTTTTGCAGAGGCAACATCTGGACATTGATGGGTGACCCTGGGGTGCTACCCTGGGGTGCAACCCTGGAGAGACTAAAGGCTGAATTTCAGGTCAGCCTCAAAGAAAAACATGCAAAGGATAGGCACATAGTTGCTTATTTGTGCGTAATTTACCTCTGAGAAGAAGTTTGATCCTGTGTTTCAAAAGAAATATATTATAAAAGTAGTTGTGTGCACATCCCACCTTCTGGCAGTTGCAGGACAAATGAAAGTGCTAAAATGAAAAAAATGTAATGTCCGCAACACTGCTTAAAATCCCATATTTAATATAAATGCAACGTTTCGCCTAGGGTCGAAACGTTGCATTTATATTAAAGGAGAATTCCGGCCAATTTTTACGTTAATCTTGATCGCTATAGCTACGCGAGTACTTTCGATAGAAAAAAACCCGACCCGAATCAGTGCAGGTAACACTGAGAAGCTGCAGCTAAGTACTACAAGCGTCCCCTGAGCTAAAACGGCAGTGCTCGGGGCAAGTTTTAGAGTTCCTTTGTGCCTCTTAACAGACACAAAATGCAATTAATATGTCTGTGCCACAAGAACAGGGCCCGTACGTGTCAACAAGATGCGTTTTCAACTCAGACATTGTTTAAATTCACCTACCCTGGTCCCTGTCTCGATCCTGCCAGTAGCTAGCTTGCCCTGCTAGCTGATAGCCGTTAGCTGCTAGCTGCCGTTTGGTGAGGTTATTCAGACAGGCTTCTGTGATAATCATCCCAAAAACAATCCACGGAGCGGTGGTGGTGTGGCTATGTCCTCCAGAGGACAGGTCATGTCATGTCTTGAAGTGTATTCTAAAAAAAAAAAAAACAATAGTGCGGTAGTAGCTGTTAGCTGCTAGCTGCCCTCCGGTGAGTGTGTACAGCCAGATAGCTGTTAGCCGTTAGCTGCTAGCTGCCGTCCGGAGAGTGTATTCAGCCAGGCATCCTATGCTAATCATCCCAATAAAAATCCACGGAGCGCCCGGTGGGTTGGTGGATATCCTGCATAGGACAGATCATGCCTTTGCAGCGAAAGATTTAGATTATTTCCCCCTCAAAATGTACCACTGTAGTGGTTATGACCATATCAGTGACTATGTAACTACATGGAAACGGGATAAACGATGTCTGTGGCTTGCACAGTAATAGCGTTACTGAAGCCTAGCTGTTGCATCGCGCGGTCTCCTGGGAATTCAGTTGTAGCAGAAAAAGGTAAACAGTAATTTGCAGATTGGAGCGTAGTGTGTGTGAAGAGTGAAAAGCGGAGTTGTTTATAACGGAAGAAGCTTGGAGTATGACGAATATAGCAGATATGCAACACACGGAAGAGCCTTTTGCGTTTGATGGTCATCCTTATTTATTTGAACCAGAGTATACAGACGAAGAACTAGCCTCAAGAGTTGGAAAGAACGAGACTGACAGACAGAGGGGAAACAGGCAGATGAACTTGCTTCTCCAAGCACAAGCTAAAGGTAGCCTTCAGTAACTGGGGGACATAGCCACACCACCGGGCGCTCCGTGGATTTTTATTGGGATGATTATCACAGATGCCTGGCTGAATACACACACTCACCGGACGGCAGCTAGCAGCTAACGGCTAACAGCTATCTGACTGTACACACTCACGGAGGGCAGCTAGCAGCTAACAGCTACTACAGCACTATTTTTTTTTTAGGGGGGAATACACTTCAAGACGTGAGATGACCTGTCCTCTGGAGGACATAGCCACACCACCACCGCTCCGTGGATTGTTATTGGGATGATTATCACAGAAGCCTGTCTGAATACACTCACCAAACGGCAGCTAACGGCTATCAGCTAGCAGGGCAAGCTAGCTACTGGCAGGATCGAGACAGGGACCAGGGTAGGTGAATTTAAACAATGTCTGAGTTGAAAACGCATCTTGTTGACACGTAAGGGCCCTGTTCATGTGGCACAGACATATTAATTGCATATTGTGTCTGTTAAGAGGCACAAAGGCACTCTAAAACTTGCCCCGAGCACTGCCGTTTTAGCTCAGGGGACGCTTGTAGTACGTAGCTGCAGCTTCTCCGTGTTACCTGCACTGATTTGGGTCGGGGTTTTTTCTATCGAAAGTACTCGCGTAGCTATAGCGATCAAGATTAACGTAAAAATTGGCCGGAATTCTCCTTTAAATATGGGAGTTAGCAGTGTTGCGGACATTAGATTTTTTTCATTCAAAAATATATGTCATATTTACTCTACTTATCATTATCAATTAAGATTCTAATAGTATTTATTTATGCGATGTAGAGTGTATTAAAATGTACTGTTCTTTTATCAGGCTCTCATGAGTCATGACCTGTTTTATACTGTCTATGTTCATGACACTATCCTGTTAGCTCCATGTATTATGCTGTAGGCTATACTTGTACCAGTATTTGGATAACAGACAACATTAGCTAAGGCTAAGCTACAACAACTTTTGCTAGCTAACGTTAATGCTATTGCTAATAGCTAATATGACGGTTTTCTACATGTAAACCTGGGGCTGTTTATTGCTGTTGCCTGCAAATTATTGGTATTTCTTTTACTTCTGGAGAACAGTCAGAGATGGAAGTTACATCTGGAACCTGGAAAACAATTGGTCACTTTCCGTAAAAGACTAAAATTGTATTAAAAAAAAGAAACAAGACTATAGACGATTGAAAAGAAAGACTTCCTGTTTAATTGAGGTTATCAGTAAACTGAAGGAGAATATTTTAATCTCACCAGTCTGTGCACAGATGCTGGAAACCTCCTTCAGTAAAGTGTCAAAAGCATTGCTGACAAGAGTTAAACGAAGGAAAAATGTTAAAGGGTCTGAGACATTTTTCAACCCTCCTATTATCCTTGGGGTCAATTTGACTCCATTCAATGTTTAACATCTCTAAAAAAGTGCTTGACATAATTTTTTTTGCTTGATATTGAAGGACTTTTCCTAATTTAATGGGGATAACTGGGTAAACATAAAATTAACATGATGATATATTTTCAATGTCCTGTATGCATTTTGTACGCATCGGTGTTCCTTGGGGTCAATTTGACCCCAGGCTGTTTTAGCTGTAAAAAACATAGAAAATATGAACATTTTACACAGATTTGCTGAGATTGTTTTGGCTGATATTGAGGTCACTTTCACATGCAGGTTGTTGCAATTTAACAATCTTCAATTCCCCTACCCCCACCCCACACATGCACACACGCACCCACCTTCTGTGAGGGAGGAAAAATATTGTCCATCCATCCATCCATCTTCGTCCGCTTATCCGGTGTCGGGTCGCAGCTCCAGCAGGGGACCCCAAACTTCCCTTTCCCGAGCAACATTAACCAGCTCCGACTGGGGGATCCCGAGGCGTTCCCAGGCCAGGTTGGAGATATAATCCCTCCACCTAGTCCTGGGTCTTCCCCGAGGCCTCCTCCCAGCTGGACGTGCCTGGAACACCTCCCTAGGGAGGCGCCCAGGGGGCATCCTTACCAGATGCCCGAACCACCTCAACTGGCTCCTTTCGACGCAAAGGAGCAGCGGCTCTACTCCGAGCTCCTCACGGATGACTGAGCTTCTCACCCTATCTCTAAGGGAGACGCCAGCCACCCTCCTGAGGAAACCCATTTCGGCCGCTTGTACCCTGGATCTCGTTCTTTCGGTCATGACCCAGCCTTCATGACCATAGGTGAGGGTAGGAACGAAAACTGACCGGTAGATCGAGAGCTTTGCCTTCTGGCTCAGCTCTCTTTTCGTCACAACGGTGCGATAGATTGAATGCAATACCGCACCCGCTGCGCCGATTCTCCGACCAATCTCCCGCTCCATTGTCCCTCACTCGCGAACAAAACCCCAAGGTACTTGAACTCCTTCACTTGGGGTAAGGACTCATTCCCTACCTGGAGAAGGCATTCCATCGGTTTCCTGCTGAGAACCATGGCCTCCGATTTAGAGGTGCTGATCCTCATCCCAACCGCTTCACACTCGGTTGCGAACCGATCCAGTGAGTGCTGAAGGTCGCAGGCCGATGATGCCATCAGGACCACATCATCTGCAAAGAGCAGCGATGAGATCCCCAGCCCACCAAACTGCAACCCCTCCCCACCCCGACTACGCCTCGATATCCTGTCCATAAATATTACAAACAGGATTGGTGACAAAGCGCAGCCCTGGCGGAGGCCAACCCTCACCTGAAACGAGTCCGACTTACTACCGAGAACCCGGACACAGCTCTCACTTTGGTCATACAGAGATTGGATGGCCCTGAGTAGAGACCCCCTCACCCCATACTCCCGCAGCACCTCCCACAGTATCTCCCGGGGACCCGGTCATACGCCTTCTCCAAATCCACAAAACACATGTAGACCGGTTGGGCATACTCCCAGGCTCCCTCCAGGATCCTTGCGAGAGTGAAGAGCTGGTCCGTTGTTCCACGACCAGGACGGAATCCGCATTGTTCCTCCTCAACCCGAGGTTCGACTATCGGCCGAACCCTCCTTTCCAGCACCTTGGAGTAGACTTTACCAGGGAGGCTGAGAAGTGTGATACCCCTATAATTGGCACACACCCTCTGGTCCCCTTTTTAAAAAGGGGAACCACCACCCCAGTCTGCCACTCCTTTGGCACCGTCCCAGACTTCCACGCAATGTTGAAGAGGCGTGTCAACCAGGACAGCCCCTCCACACCCAGAGCCTTGAGCATTTCTGGACGGATCTCATCAATCCCGGGGCTTTGCCACTGTGTAGTTGTTTGACTACATCAGTGACTTCCGCCTGGGAAATCGACGACAATCCCCGTTATCCTCCAGCTCTGCCTCTAACATAGAGGGTATTAGTCGGATTGAGGAGTTCCTCAAAGTGCTCCTTCCACCGCCCTATTACCTCCTCAGTGGAGGTCAACAGTGTCCCATCCTTACTGTACACAGCTTGGATGGTTCCCCTCCCCCTCCTGAGGTGGCGAACAGTTTTCCAGAAGCACTTTGGTGCCGACCGAAAGTCCTTCTCCATGTCTTCTCCAAACTTCTCCCACACCCGCTGCTTTGCCTCTTTCACGGCAGAGGCTGCAGCCCTTCGGCCCGCCGGTACCCTGCAACTGCCTCCGGAGTCCTCCGAGATAACATATCCCGGAAGGACTCCTTCTTCAGTCGGACGGCTTCCCTGACCACTGGTGTCCACCACGGTGTTCGTGGGTTACCGCCCCTTGAGGCACCTAAGATCCTAAGACCACAGCTCCTCGCCGCAGCTTCAGCAATGGAAACTTTGAACATTGTCCACTCGGGTTCAATGCCCCCAGCCTCCACAGGGATGCACGAAAAGCTCCGCCCGGAGGTGTGAGTTGAAAGTCTGTCGGACAGGGGCCTCCTCCAGTCGTTCCCAATTTACCCGCACTACACGTTTGGGCTTACCAGGTCTGTCCAGAGTCTTCCCCACCCCTGACCCAACTCACCACCAGATGGTGATCGGTTGACAGCTCTGCCCCTCTCTTCACCCGAGTGTCCAAAACATACGGCCTCAGATCAGATGAAACGATTATGAAATCGATCATTGACCTTCGGCCTAGGGTGCTCTGGTACCAGGTACACTTATGAGCATCCCTATGTTCGAACATGGTGTTCGTTATAGACAATCCATGACTAGCACAGAAGTCCAACAACAAACAACCACTCTGGTTTAGATCACGCCTCTCCAGGTGTCTCCATCATTGCCCACGTGTGCGTTGAAGTCCCCCAGCAGAACAATGGAGTCCCCCACTGGAGCCCCATGCAGGACTCCAGTCAAGGTCTCCAAGAAGGCCGAATACTCCGAACTCCTGTTTGGTGCATATGCACAAACAACAGTCAGAGTTTTCCCCCACAACCCGCAGGCGAGGGAGGCGACCCTCTCGTCCACCGGGTAAACTCCAACACAGCGGCGCTCAGCCGGGGCTTGTGAGTATCCCCACACCCGCCCGGCGCCCACACCCTGGGCAACTCTGGAGAAGAAAAGAGTCCAACCCCTATCCAGGAGTATGGTTCCAGAACCGAGACTGTGCGTGAGGTAAGCCCCACCAGATCTAACCGTAGCGCTCCACCTCCCGCACCAGTTCCGGCTCCTTCCCCACAGAGAGGTGACGTTCCACGTCCCCAGAGCCAGCGTCTGCCGCCCGGGTCTGGTCCGTCGAGGCCCCTGACCTTCACTGCCACCCATGTGGCATCGCACCCGACCCCAACGGTTCCTCCCACAGGTGGTGGGCCCATGGGCTGGAGAGATGGGAGCCACGTAGCTTGTTCGGGCTGTGCCCGGCCGGGCTACGTGGCAAACCCGGCCACCAGGCGCTCGCCGACGAGCCTGGCGTCTGGGCCTGGCTCCAGACGGGGGCCCCGGGCTTCCTCCGGGCAGGGTCACTCCATCTCTACCTTGCTTCTTCATTGGGGTTTTTGAACCATTCTTTGTCTGGCCCCTCACCTGAGACCACTTTGCCTTGGGAGACCCTACCAGGAGCACAAAGCTCCAGACAACACAGCCCTCAGGTTCACAGAGACACACAAACCTCTCCACCACGATAAGGTGATGGTTCACGGAGAAGGAAAAATATTGTATATGTTTTTATCAACATAAAAATGTGGTAAAAGATTTTGACCCCAAGGATAACAGATGTTAGTAAATTTGGGTTAAAATTTATTACATGCATGGTTTTGCCACATCACAACATCACAAAACCATCCGGTCCTGGTACAGATCTCTGCAGATCCTGGATTCACAAAACCAGCCTTTACTGCGATCAAGTGTCATGTGGGGGACAGAAAACAGGAGGAAAAAAGTGCCCTCGTGATGGGATGAAGGGGCTATTTCGAGCATTTGGAATAAGAAAATTCCATGGATGCGTCGATCTCGGCTGTGGCATCTTCAATGACTGGATCTTTGACTTCCTGACAGGCAGAGCCCAGGTGGTGATGGTGGGGGGACACATACACTCTTCAACACAAGGCTGTGTTTTGAGTCCCCTGCTACTATATGTACACACACAATTGTGAAGCCACTTTCAACTTCAACATCATAATCCCAGCAGCCTACTTCTTCATCTATGGATCGACTGGGGAAGAGTCCATCTTGGTCTAGCTTGGATGTGCATGACATGAAACCCTCATTTCCACATCCGGCAAATCCCTCTAAAATGGTCCATGCAGTATTACATGCTGTAATATATATGTTCTATGTTCTAGACAAACGACTAAATCATAAACGTTTAACTTCATTGTTTTGCATTCTTTTACAAATTTGACATATTGCTGATTTGCTTGCACATCGTTTTTCATGTTTTCAATGGTTGTTTTACATGTTTATCAAGTTAAATGAAGTTACTTGGTGTAGTTCTTTATATGTAGGTATGTATGTATGTATGTTTGTATGTATGTATGTATGAATGTATTATAATAATAATAATAATAATAATATAATAATAAATTGAATTTATATAGCGCTTTTCACAAACTCAAAGTTGCTTAATGTAAGTTAAATGAAGTTACTTGGTGTAGCTCTTTATATGTATGTATGAATGTATGTATGTATGTATGTATGTATGTGTGTATGTATGTATGAATGTATGTATGTTTTATATTTTAAATTTCTGTTACTTACCAACCTATGTTCCCATCTTGGTAACAACATTTTCTCTTCTCTTCACCTTGCCTGTAACATCACCTGTTTCAACTCAGTAGTGTTTTAAGATGAAACTTGGTGAAGCTATCCTTGATTCACACTCAGGTCCAGCAGAGGGCTCCAGAGTCTGTGTCGATGCTCTTTTGGTCTGAGGAGAGGGAGTAAACAGAAGGGCTCTGGAGTTATTTCCCCTTTTCCTCTCAGTCTGTGAGGATGGAGCTGGAAATCTGAACAGGGCAGCTGGAGCCTGCAGTGTTCCTACTGAGCCCCTCACCAAACCTCCCCGATCTCTCCAGGCCCCGCAAAGCAGACCATCCCGTCAGCACACTATGAAGCTCTGGGTTGTGCTTTGCCTTGCACTGCTCTGGGTGCAGCTCCAAAATGGTGAGTAAAGTGTTTGTCTCGACGAGTTATGATTGAAGCGAAAGACTGTTATTTAAATGACGAGAACTTGGAGTGTAACCTGGGGGTTGTGGGAGGATTAGATAATCTGAGGTTGTGTAAATACTGGCTGGGGGCACCAGTCTCTGTAAAAGGGGCATAGAATAGGAGGTGAATTTACAAAGAAGTAAATCTCATTCACATAAGGCAAAGACTTGATCACTTGATCAACACAATTGTCAATCATTTTGTCTTCCTTCAGATGTACAATGCAACTACTCTGCTATATTTGAATTTTAAATAATGCATGGAAATTGTAAAAGTTTGTGTTAAGTTGTGTGAGTTTTTGCAAAGTATTTCTGCAGATCAACTAAAACCAGCTGCATCCAAAGCATGCAGCAGATGGTTCTAATTAACTGGCCTTTACTGCTGACCCTCCTTGGCGTTCTTGTTAATGCTGCAGGGAAGAATAAAACAACAAACCCTGAAAGTCTACACTATGGACTGTTCGTTTGTTCCTTGTCTTTAATGGTTTATGTGTTCTGTGCCCACTGAGAAACTGCTAAGGCTGGGTGCTGGACATTTTCTGCCAGTACTAAGGATTTTACTCTTCCTGTTCCATTGTTGTCACAGCTGGGGAAACCCAAATAGTAGCTCTCTAGAAAGGCATACTGAACACCAGTCCGGAGTCTTTGGCACAGTACAGTAACACATGACTTTGCGACTTATCTTTGTTGTCTTTATTTTTTTTTTGCTCTTACCTCTATAACGCACCTTCCTCTTTCTGTGTATCCAGGTGCCTGCCAGACACCCAAGCGGAGAAAAGATGTAGAAGAGAACCGCATCGGTCCAGGGGGGAAGCGGGGGAAGATTAAAAGACCGAAAGATGGAGTAGGGAAAGGCCAGTTCCTGTTGACCCAGGTTTTAGATAAGGGACGCTTCCTGCGCCTGAGCCAGACCACAACTCTGACTCCTGGGAAGAACATGGAGCTGCGCTGCAAAGGCAATTCTATTGGATGGTCATACCCGACCTACCTGGACACCTTTAACGACTCACGCCTCAGGTGCTGGAAGCGCACGTCAGTAGGGTTGGGCATTGTTTGGATTTTAACAATTCTGATTCCAATTGCGATTCTTCCTTTTGATTCCGGTTCTTATCGATTCTCGATTCCGATTCTTTGAGGGGTGAAGTTGAAGCGGGTCACATGCATATTTTCACAAATAAGAGGAAAGTTTTATTTTGATCCAACAGTGGTTTGCAGTTTTACATATTTTTCAATGTAAAATAAAGCCAGACTAGAGTGCTGCTTACTGTGCTCCACGGCTGCAACACAACAAGCGCCTGGCTGCTACGGACACCAAAACTCTCGCATTTAAATTGGGAAGCGATGATCGGATTTGAAACCAAATCCTCCAAATGATTCCAAACAATTCCAATAAAGAAACGATTCTACTGCAAATCGTAATTTTTGAAACGATTCCAAGCAGGAATCGGTTCTCGATGCCCAATCCTACACGGCAGCTTTTTGTCATGCTGTACCGTACGTTGATGTGAATGTGAAAGTCTTATATTTTCGTTTCCCGTGTCCAGCATCAAGCAGAGTGACAAGTACAGTCAGCTGGTCCTGACGTCGCCCTCTGCTGCTGACACAGGGCCCTACAGCTGCTGGGTGATCGTGTGCGACGGCATAGAGTGTGAGAGGGACCACGATCGCACCTATGTCTCATACATCTATTTCACAGGTGATTCATGGGATACATAGCACATAGCACTTTACATTCAATTTCTTTTTAGAAATAAGCAATAAGAGATATTTACAAAGAGTACATGATGTCACTTTCCTGAATGGTTAATGATGAATTATAATGTATGATATTTATGAATGCTTTATTAATAAGATCAGTAATCCTGTATCTGGGATTTTCGCTTTTAGATGTTTTATTACAGAGAGTGTATGAAACCCAGGACCAAATGAGTCATACATTCTGTCACTGTCATTGTGTTACTTATTGGTTAGTCTCCCATTGCCAGACCTATCTGCACCCCGCAAAAGAAAACGCCACATGAAATATTAAATGAAGTTAACTGTTACTGTGTATCGCCGTGTGTATTTTGTCCCCACCAAAGAGTCCCAAAACATCCAAGTTAGAATGTAAATATCGTAAACATATTCTTTGTAAATCTTTACAATAATTTTCCGAACCAACCAAGCAGACCTACCTTGTTGTACGATCCAAATTTTCTTCAAAACTTAACTTTTTTTAGCGTGTAACTTGCTAGCGCGAAGTTTGTTGTTGTTTCCCGAAATAAAAGGATCCACCGGTCAAGATCGTCAATCCCGACTACTTATGGATGAAATTAAAGTGAAAATAAATGATTCCATTTTTTTCTTGGGGATCTCCTGGAACCCTACAATTTATTTGAATGTTTTCTGTCCAAACAGACAAAGACAACCTCTTCGTCCCCTCCGCCATCCACTTTGAGATCGTGTACCTGCGCCCAGACCGGCCCGCCGTGGTGCCCTGCCCCGTGACCGACCCGCACGCCAAGGTGTCCCTGCACAGAGAAGTCCCTCCGGAGGAGATCACAGCCAACGGGACGCAGTTGACCTATGATCCCACCAAGGGGTTTGTCCTGCAGAACCCCAGCCCAGAGCATCAGGGGGTCTTCTACTGCAAGGCTGTGACCAAGGGAACGCCTCAGATCTCCACAAAGTACCAGCTGCTCTATGTGGAGGGTAAGGATGCAGCAGTTGCACTTCAATGTGGTTATAAATACAGTAGTCTCGCGTTGTCAGACCTTCCTCCACAGCGCTGCGGAGGAAGGTCTGGCAGTCTAGCTAGCTGTCTGGATTTACCCTGCAGAGATCTGAGGAGCAGGTAACCATAGTCCTCAGAAATCCACCGGAGTTTAGAACGGCAACACAAAGAAAGCGGAAGGAAACGGGACATCTGGCGGAAAAGAGCGACATCCAGGGGAATATCAGGCGGCAACCGAACAATCCTGGAAGTGGAACGTTGGGATAGAGACCGAAGCAGTGCTGTAGTACTCCAGACTTTTGCTCTACTTAAAGTAAATAATATGGCCTAATTTGATTCTACAGTGCTGCACTTGCTTTTTGATCATTATTTATTATATCATCATTTTTGATCAAGTAATAAAGCCAAATGATCACCCTAAAGAGAGGATATACTGTCTCTCGCATTGCATACATTATGAAGAGGTAAGTAAGTGGTCTTGTAGAGGATTCTTTTTTTCTGTCTCGGGCTTTACAGTCTCTCATTTGAACTCCAAGAACCACCAAGAACCACCGTGAGAGGCATTTTTACAATGTCATGAAACCAGTGCTTCATTAGCTTTCAGGAAAAGGTTGTATTTCACATTTGTCAAAATCCTCCTCGCTGCTGAGCTTGGTTCATGTGAACGCTCGCCAACAGAAATGGAAACACAGCTTGGATTTTAAAAAATGGGAGGAGGATGGGAGGTGAATTTATGAAATGGAAATTGTGTGTTGTTTAGATCAAATTAGCTGCCACGGCAAGTTTGGCAGATGGAGAGAAATAGAATTTGGACTTACAACAGTTTAAGTACCAACTAAGCTTTCATCTATACATGTTTTCTACAAATTTTGACATCATTGTTTTCTGTTTCTTGTTGACAGTTCCTAGCGGGGCACCATTTGTGAGCCTAGCAGTGTCTCCGGAGTCTGTGAGAGGAGGAGACAACGTCAACGCGACCTGCAGCGTGCTGGGGGAGCCAGAGGAGGACGTGAGCTTCACCTGGACTTATCCTGGTCAGGTAAGAGGACAATTTAATTGTCCAACAGAGACATTTATTTTGTAACCAGGAGTAATTCAACAAAACTATAGTTTTACATGGTTTTTGAAAAACACAAAAAAAGAAATATGGTGTTTTTTTTTGTGTTTTTGAAAAACCATGTAAAACTGATTATTATTTCTAACCACTGACAAAGTGTCACACTTGAGACTCCATACATCTACTGTCAGAATACTATATATATATATATATATATATATATATATATATATATATATATATATATATATATATATATGTGTGTGTGTGTTGAGCTCTCTGTTTTAGCTACAGAGTGAGACATCTCACTTCTGTTCCATCTTTGTTGGGAGTCGCACATGCTCAGTACTTAGTAAGGACTACTAGCCAGTCAGAAGCAGAGTATGAGGGCTAGGTAAGGACCCTGACAGTAGCTAGGTAAGGACTGACTAGCCAGTCAGGAAGCAGAGTCAGATGCAGGTATGAGGGTGCCCTGACAGTAGCTAGGTAAGGACTACTAGCCAGTCAGAAGCAGAGTATGAGGGCGTGCCCTGACAGTACCTAGGTAAGGACTAGTAGCCAGTCAGAAGCAGAGTATGAGGGTGTGCCCTGACAGTACCTAGGTAAGGACTACTAGCCAGTCAGAAGCAGAGTATGAGGGCGTGCCCTGACAGTACCTAGGTAAGGACTACTAGCCAGTCAGAAGCAGAGTATGAGGGAGTGCCATGCTAGCAGCTAGGTGAGCATTATAACGTGTGTTCCAAAGTGACCACGTTTGTCTCTGAAATAAAAGCTGGACTACAATAGAGCTGTTTGGAGCAGTTTGTGAACAGTGTTTTCTGTTGGAGATGGTAAGTCCCTTTGGGGGGGGAGGGGACTTTGGGCTTTTTCACTTTGTAAACCTATAACATGCACAAAAAGATATATAACACAATAAAGGAAAGGGGAAAGGCCAAAAAGCATGAAATGAGCACATTAAAACTTTCCCCCTTCAGCAGATGGATGTTAAAATAATCTCAGAATCAGAAAAGCTTTATTGCCAAGTAGTTTTTTTCACATACACATCACACACACATCAATCTGCACATTGAAGCTCAAACATTCAAGTGAGGTCATAATAAGAAAAACACAAGAAAAATTGGAGGAGGACTTTAAGGTCTTGTTGTTGATAAACCATGGTGGATTACCTAACCATTGTGAACAATGGATCAGTCATTTTCCTGCCCTAATTGCCACTAACAATTAACATAAATCCTGTTTGTTTTATTGTGCAGAGCCGCCGCCCAGTTCACATCCAAACGTCCTGGAGGCTGGTTAACAGAGGAATGGGCCACACCACGCGCTTGTCCCAGAGTGTCATGACTGTAGAAGACATGGAGACCATCGACTTTGGAAACTATGTCTGTAATGCCAAGAACCAGTACGGTGAGACAACTGTGACGATCGGCATCATTTCCAAATAGCCGCGGCAACAGAACCTGTGTTATGGGTGCATTTTTAGATTTCAGATTGTGATAACATAATAAAGATTTGCTACATCTTTTGTTGAAGAGTTCATTTGAAAAAGTTTCACTTATTTTGGAGCGACTACAAAAAAAGTTGTATTTGTGCAGACACATTACACTTCCTCTGGCTTAAAGCTCTGAGGAGAGGATTCACTTTGCAGCAGGACGATGAGCCCACGCACACGAACGCAACACTATCTGAAGTCCAGAGAAGAACGAGGAGTGCTGACCTGCAGGGCTTTTCCTCCACAGTCCACCAGATCTTAAATCTACTGAACATCTCTGGGAACATTTGGAGAGAAAATCCCAAACTGGTTGCCAACATGCTTCATGATATGTTCTACAGGAGTGTGGGTTTAAGATACATTCTGAAACTCGTATGGAACAGAATGGATGACAAAGAGTACGCTGTAATTAATGCAAGCACTATTTTTTTTAAAATAAAAGTACAAACAAATGAGTTCTGGGTAGTGGAGTCAGATTTTGATGGGCCTCTCTCTGACAGGGACAACAGGAATCGACAAGCTGGATGTCAGTCCAGACTCGGTCCAGACAACCTGTAGATGGTTCAATTACGTTTGACCAGAAGGAATGACCTGCACTGTGATTACATCTTATACAGCACTGCATACTTCTGAGTCAGAATATTTAAACTTTATTTAAAAAAATAAGATAATAATGAAGTTACTTTGATGTTTTTTAATGTCATTTTCAGGGTCTTTCCTTCTTTCAACTGCTACAGTGTTTTGACTAGCCTCTGCATAGCTGTCTTATTACTAATACTTTGTGCAGCTAGACTATTCTAAAAACAATATTGAATATTCCGTCTCATAAGGCCTTGCTGCTTGAACGCGTGGCAGTTTTATGACTACACTGACTGTTTTTTCACGTCTGACCTCGAGGAAACAGCAGGAAGGCCTTGGTAATCACATTTCTTTGACAGAAAAGAACCTTAAAAGCTCTGCTGCAGACTAGCCTTTAGGGACCGTTCGGTATTTATGGAATGGACCACTGGAGGAAAATAGGGGAGGGTCATGTCTTTTTATTCTTTGTTGAGGGGAGGGTCATCCAAATTATTTTAGTCCGGGAAACAGCAAAATTTCAAAGTGGCTTGTTTAGTGCATATTATCCATGTAGCTCTTAGTCTCGGCCCTCCTTCGCTACCAGATGGGTCTGACCCATGAGTTTGCTGTGGGGCAGGGGGAGCACTGCCCCCCTGGTGACTGAAACGGAGCATTGTTTAAAAAATGAGTGGAATAATTAGGTCTGGCATGACCAGATATTTTATAAATATCTTAAATAACACAAAACAACTAAATGGTAGTAAGCAATACATCTGATTTCATATACTGCTTTAGTAAAAAAAGTATTTCCTGGCTGATGATGGGAGCAGCAGGACGCAAAAAACGAAAATAACTGTTGCTAGTCTGGACATCTTACCGTGCCAAGGTTGCAATAAAGGTTTCCTAAATGCCACATTTGATGTCAGTTTACTAATTGATTGCGGGTTTTGTGTAGTTTTGTGGACTTACGTTTATTCCACTTTGTTTAAACGGCGAAGTGGAGGAAGCCTAGTGACGAGTCCATAGCAACCAGTTTGTGTGTTGAATGTTACCCAGAGTGCTTTGCTGAATGGTCTCAATGTTTTATTGTTTAATTTCATGTGAATACTAGTTTACTAGAGGAGTAACTTAGTATTTGAAGTAATGCAGTAAGTGTGCATTTAGTTTCCATGCTTATTGTGTTTCCACAACAACGTTAGGGAGTAAATCTACTGAAATGCCCCCCACACCATAACAGAGGAGTGGGATGAGAATGCAGAGGTTAAATCACCTATGTCATAGCTATTAAAAAAAACAATGGGAATCTGTATATCCTTGAAAGTGCAAACCAGTACAGAAGGTATCAATAAATTGTTGGGGGAGGGTCATTCCATTTTTACAAATTGTTTTGGGGGGGGTCATAGAAAAATTATTACTGGCGAGGGGAGGGCCATGTCTATTTTGTCTAAAGGTCCCAAAAATCCTCCGGTGGCCCCTGAAATGAATAACAAACAGTCCCTTAGTTCAAGGCTTTGAGATGGAAAAGCGGGAGACACTTGAATACCTACCAAACACACTTTAAAATATGTCATCTCTCCTTGATCTGGCTTTGAAAAATTGACTAGATTAATTGGAAAATTTTAAAATGCGTCAAGTGTTCAGACTTCTCTTATAAAGTAGGTTTTCTTTGTATCTGTGTGTGAGAGCTCTACATGTTTGATCACATTGTATATCAGAATGACACTGGGTGAAGAACGTCAGCAAATGGGATGAATTCCCAGAAGCAATCCAAATCTACAGCTCGATGCTTTTATCTATCCAACCACACACACACACACACACACACACACACACACACACAATTCTTAAACTTGCTGCAGAATGGATGAGTATGCTATAATTAATGCAAGTGGTACATACATTTTAAAAAAAATAAAAGTGCAAATAAATGAATTCTGGGTAGTGGAGTCAGACTTTGATGGGCCTCTCTCTGACAGGGACAACACCCTGCTGTAAACCCTGGCACTCTGTGTTGGACACCTAATTAAACATCCCTGACTTGTCATAGTTCGCCTTTGCGCTACACTGAAATGAAATAATGATGCTGGACAAGAGAATTGCTCTGGCATGCCGTGAAGAAGAGAATCTGGTTTAAAGCTGAGCTGTGTGCCAGGCTGACGTCCTAATGCACTCCATATGTGGAATGTGATCTGCGGGCCCAGAACTTATTTCGGTCCAATGCAACACTTGCTGCAGTTTCCACTTTGCTGAGAAGTTGTTTTGGTTGTTATGATTTTGGAATATACTTTAGCTGAGGATAAGAATGTTTGTGGTTTATAAAACATTTAAGTATATTTGGCTCAAACAAGACTTATGAGACTGAAGTGATAACTGCAGAGTTCCAGGAAAAACTGAATTCCTATAATATACCTTTTAAAATGTAACTAATTAGTGTCATGTGCTGTGAGTAGCTCAAAAATATGTGGATCACAGATTTATAGCTCGACTCTGATACACCAGGTTTAATACAAGACTTTATTAATTGCATATTTCAAACAGGGTCAACAAACCAATAACATATATTCCACACTTTTTGAGACATTGCAGTGTCAGTGACATGTACAAGCAAAGCCTCTTCTGGTCAACTCTTTGCAAAGACCCCAACTTTAAAGCTGCATTAGGAGGGTTCAGTGAGGGGCGATCACCAAGACTCAAACACATGCACAAAGACTTGGATTGGTCCCTTGGTCAAACAAACAAACACATGTGGAAAATAAAACACGTTTGAGGCCACAGATTATTCTTAAACCGATAACCTAGGTGTAAAATGAAAAACCTTTTTAAAAAAAATTTAAATAAAATACCTCAAAAGAAACTCTGAACATAGATTGAGACTTGTATAGCCCTGGTGTACTAACTAGCAGCTGGATGTTAGTAATATGACAATTTGACTGTCACTCTTGCACAGTTAGCTGTGAGAAATGGTGCAGGAATCCAACAGAAAGAGTTTTCATGTATATTTCAAATAAAATGTGATATGAGAAGGGACAGTGTCATCTGTATTCACAGCTATGCAGACTTTCCATGGCTGTGGTCTCCAGAGACAAACAAGTGCTCTCCCACACACACACTGGGCTATATCTGCATGCATGTGTGTGTATATTTTACTGCATGTACGGTGTATGGGAGTGTTCTGAGAAAAGCCTCTGCCAACAAGTAACAAAAATAGTTTTTCATTGAAGTCCTGAGATTTCCTCCCCCCCAATCCATAGTATCAGACGTGAAAGGCAAAAAAAACAAGGCGACCTTGATTATTAAGTGCTTCTGTGCAGCATTTCTTTTTTTTAACGGTCTGTACCTCTGTACAGAAAGTGTCAGAGTTCATCCAATCTCCAAGGAGTCAAAGGCTGTTGTGTTGCTAAGCGAACAGAAAACAAACATGGCTCTTAATTCCAGAGGGATAACTCAAAAGAGAGGTTGGCTTCGAGGAAGCAGGGGCCCATGGTTATCTGGGTGAGACCGGAGGGCTGGAGAACAGGCCCGAGCTGCGCGGTGATTGGAAGCTGAAGGAGTGGGGGGAGGAGGCGGAGGTGGGGGACACCTTGCGGGGGCTACTCAGGTCTCCATTGTGGAGCTTCCACATCAGCTCCTCGTTCTCCATTGACAAACGCTTGTTCACCTTGGACTCCTTCTGCAGGGTTTCCTGCAGCACTGTCTGCTCCGTCGACAGCTGTCTGCAACGCATCAACACAGGTTAGAAATGTTTACAGACAGAAAATACTCAACCAGTCAACTGAAGCTCTCACCTACAGTATGAATCAAATCACCATTACAAAAGGTTGTTCTGGAAAGCCTTAAAAAGGTGCCCTGCCACACGTATTTCATTACTTTATGGTCATGTCTGAAGTTCTACCATGGACTCTGGAAATTTTTTTGTGGAAATAATGCCTTGGTTACCTTGTTTCAAGCCATTCTAGCGTGGTATAGAAAGCCTACAGGAAGACTCAGCTCAATTTGTGCCAGTTCTTATTAATATTCAACGAGCTAAGCTGCTTTACTCCGATTGGCTAACAGCTAGCCAATGAGCGCCTGGCTGTCAGAATTCTTTACCCAGCCCAACTGGGCGAGCTAATGAATAGTAATGAGCTCAGACAACATGATGTCAGACTGACCAGCTTTTGTGATTGGCCTGATTTCTCTGCTTATTTCTTTTCAGTGGCTAGAGCTGACAGAGGAGGCAGCAGTTCATTTTCACATTCACCACATAACACAAACACATATGGACCTAACATATTTAAAAACATGATTCAGATGAATGTAGTGGAGTAAAAAGTACAATATTTCTTTCTGAAATGTAGCAGAGTAGAAGTAGAAAGTGGTATGAAAAGAAAAGACTCAAGTAAAGTACCTCAAATTTGAACTTAAGTACAGTACTTGAGTAAATGTACCAAGTTACATTTCCATCACTGATTTTCAGCTGTGGACACTGTATGCGAGATTGAGTCAAAATAAACAGTGCTAATATTTATTGAAGGAACATGTCCCCCAGTGCCATGGGGTGGCTCACTGATTAATAGTTGTTAGAAAATGATGCTGGTCTATGGCACAGAGGAGCATGCATTTCATTGAATAGGGTGATTCAAAGTAGTAGTTGAGTAGGGTGAGTTCAGTGAAGCTTAAGGAGTGTGAACGGAGACGGGCGGTTAGATGCTTCGGAGTGTGGTTTCCATCCCTACACACGTGTCTTACCTTGACAGTGCAGCGTGTCTTTCCATGCGGGCTTTGAGGTCCTCATTCTCCTGCTGGACCTTGTTAAGGCTCTCGTCCAACTTCACATTTTTCTCCATCTGGAAAGAAAGAAAAATCCACAGAATGATTGAGTGATGGGAGTGGGTTTTATTTAGCAGCAGAATTGCTCGTCTCGATGCCCAGCAGTCATCCCCCTCAGGTCTCACCAGTTTGTCTATCTCCATCAGCTTCTTTTCCTGCTGGTGGAGCTGTTTGTTTTTAATATCCAGCACCACTTTGAGGCTCTCTAGCTCCTGCTCCAGATACAGGGTGTGGGAGTCCTTCTGCGGGGACAAATAAGTAGTGCCAAGAGGTTCAGGGACTGTCAAAAATACTTCAAAAATGAGTACAGCAAGCCTCATAAATGTCATGTGGCCATAAATCCAGAAACACACAACAGAGGGCGCCATGAATCACTTACACATTAATCTCTGCTCTGGGCTCACGAGGACAAAGAAGCTTAGACGTCATACATAAGGACATCAAAAAATTATGAACATGCAAATAATGTGTTCTGCATGAAGGAAGTGTTTAAACTACTCCTAGTCTCTTTTTTTAAACTATGAGTGTTCAATGTGTAACAGTGAGCTGTTGCTACTGCTGTTCTTATTGTGCATCTATTAATAGCAGATGTGGAGTGGCAGGGTAATGTGAGGTAGTTACATTAATGACTCTGCTGTGCCAGGGCAGAATGCGGGGTACATGGGGCAGCCACTTAACACTGATGAGGAGTGGCATCCTCACTGTACAACAGCACTCTGGGAAAATTTAAATCTACACTCTGGGCCCAGAGGGAGGGCAGTGTTGTAGCTAACACATGGTTTAACCCACACTGTTTTATATGTTATATTGTAAAGAATGGTTGATGGACCTTAATAGACAGCTCTTAAAAATAAGGTTGTGTCATGATTTTTGTTTGTTGGTAGTTTATATCTCTGGTAATCATTGTTTTGTCACCTTTTATGCTTAAAGGAAAGCAACACTGGAGTCATGAGAGGTTTCTTAAGTGGAGCTCTGCTATAATAAGCACATTGATAAGATTACCTGACTCTTATCAGCCAGCTGTTTCCTCCTGTTCTCCTCTGCAGCTAGCTTCTCAATTAGGGCATTGTTCTCCATCGTCAGCTTTTCAATCTGTCCCTGTGGATGTATGCAGGACAACAAAGTCACTGAGTATACTTCAGTCACTTTTATACACTAGCACTCATCAATTCATAAATTATCCTCATGTCATGACATGCTATTATTTGTGTGAATTTCTTTAATAAAAAGGGAGAAAAGAAAAGTCAAGCTTACAGATAGAGCGTCTCCTGTCTCTTTCAAAGTTCTTTCCAAAGACTGCAGCTCCTGACTGTGGACCTTTCTGAGCTCTAAACGAGTTTCATGACATCAGAAATATTTTAGAAAACTCAATACTGTACAACAAAGCTCAAGGATAATCACAATGTAATCTTATTATGCAATACAAAAATGCACACATGCACATTTGTTTATTGAAGTAGAATATCCTTAGTTAAAATACACCCAAAGCTTTCTCAGCTTGAGTTTGTAGAGTTTCAAATAATCGTATAAAACTCATCAGAGAGATGAATCAGATGAAGCATCAGAGAATGGATCAAGTTTCATGAATACTGTTGACTCACCTTCCAGTGACATTTCATACTGCCGTTTCACAGACTGCAGCTGTTCTGCGTGGCTGTTCTCTAGTTCCAGCTTCATGACTTCATGATTGTCTTTAAGTTCTCCCATCTTTCAAAAGAACACAGGATAGACTTCATTCTGACCACAACATTACGGATCTTAAGGCATTGCTAAGCACTGCATTACATTGAGATGGTTCACACTTATTTTCTCCTGAAACACAGAAAAGTTCAAACAAACAACTTTTTTTATTGCATCAATGACAGTATATTAACAAAGAATGCCCCACCCTCCACTTGTGTCTGAGCCTTTACAGAGAGCAGCTTTCCATTACTTTAATTTAATAACAAGGTGGAGTAGGGACAAACCTGCTGTTGCAGGAGAGTCCTGCACTTGTCAGTCTCCTGCTGGTAGCTGAGGTGGACCTTGTCCCACTCGGCCTGGTAGAAGGCCTGCAGTCTCTGCTCCAGCTCGGCCAGATCCTTCTGGTGCTGCTCCTGCAGTGTGTGCAGGGCATCCTCCAGAGCAACGCGCAACTCATCCTTCTCCTTTTCCAGGCGTTCAGATGAATGGACGGAGCAAACTGGAAATGAGAAAAACCCAACTTATTTTGGTAAAAGGGTGGCAGGACATTGGCATGGTGTTCAGGGATTGTATGCAGCTGTGTAGAGGGTAAGATTAACTGAAATAGGGCAGAGGGAAATTTTTATTAGTAACCGCTTGTGTGTAAAAAAAAAAAAAAAAAAAAAAAAAAGATACGTCCACTGAGGAACTCTGTTTAGCAAACCCTCTCTTGATGAAATTATGTGACACTAAATACGCTCCAAAAAGGAATGGAAAAACTGACATTCAAGGGGAGGTTCCTCTTGCACTTGACTGCAAATGCCAACTACACTGCAGTTATTTATAAGCAGATGAAGATATGGGAACAAGTTTCACAATCTCTTGAAACCAGTAACATGAGTAACAGATTTCTTAAAGCGGGCTTGTTCCCTCCACACCTGGTAATTTTTAAGTTTGTGGAATTGGTGGCTTTCGTTTTTGTTCTGTAAACCAGTCTCAATATTTCCCAACTGTTTCCAATTGGCAAGTGTTTATATCTGCTCTGGAGTGGGTGGCAGTGACAAACTCCATAACCTGTCTCCAGTCTCAGTGCTTGTGCACAAACACTCTTGATATTAATTTTGAACTTCAACTCACTAGAGAAGTCGCACCGATGGTGTACAGTTAGAAAGACAGCTGTGCAGAACAAGAATGTCTACGGTCATGTTAAGCAGGTGATTTTCTTTCAAAGGTTTGGTATTAAATACATGGTATGACAATAAACCACAACTACTTCGAGCTTGAGACTATGTATGACTTCAATAGTGGGTGTAAAATAAAATTGAATGCAGATGTTGCTGTCCTACGCTACATGTGTGGCAGGGACATTCACTGTATTCACAAATCATGGGGGCACAATAAAGGTACATGTACTATTCCCGAATAAAAGTTATTAGTTGAAGGCTCCCCGTTAGCTATGAGTGCAACATGTGATATCTTTACTTGTTCAAACTTATCTGTATTGGAGGGTTGCAATTTTAGTCATGTTGAACAACTTTGTCACAGACAAATAGTGCCAAATCCTGTTGATCCTATTGTGTATTCCTGTTGTCTGGTTGTAAATAAAGTCCCAGAGTCTGTGTTTTTGCACTGCTAAAAACTGAGCTAAAGTATAAACACAGCACTTCATGAGCATGAAGATTCCCCTTCACAGATCCAGGAACAGTGGCCAAGCCAACATAGGGACAATCTATCAGGCTTTGGCATGTACAGCTCAACAAATGGAGCCCAGAACTCTGCAACCATATGCAACAGAAATCTGGTCATATTAGCCTTTCTAGTACTAACCCAACTCACAAAAACACCTAATGGTTCATGGGTGGGAGGAGGGCCAGTTAATCTAAGTTAGCTGCAGTCAACAGGGTGATGGGGTTTGGAAGTGTCACAGATAATGCACAGGCTTTTTTTTTTTTTTTTTTTTTACGTGCGAGGAATGACAAAAGGGGGTGTGGTCGTATAACAGTTTTGGCTGTGGCCCAAAACTGCAATTTATTGCACTTGAGGAGTGAGATCACTGTGGCAGCAGGCAGGGATGCAGGCGGAGGAGGAAATTAACTAAAAGCAGACTTATAAGAACGTGTCTGGACTTCAAAACATCTTTTACTACACATAATCCAAAAGGTCCATGTGAGGTCAGTGTTGGTCTTACAGCCTCTCTGAAGTGAAAAATGTGTTAAAGCGCAGATGTAACAGCGCTCAGCATGTAAGAGCAATCATGTGGAAGTCCCGAGGCTGTGAGGGAGGGGAGGAGCCATAACACTACTGCTGCTGCTGCCTTTAGTAAGAGAGATGAAAGCTGGTGTGTGAGCGTAAGTGTGGCATTACGTGCAAGGCTATTCTGTGGGACAGCACACAGGCTAGACAGAAAACATTGTCCCTAAGGGCCGGGACATATCAGGCCGATTATCAGCCGTGGGACAGTCTGGCGAGGTCAGTGATTCAAAATAGGTTCGGTGTGTCCCGTGTCGTCGTCCGTCTGGGGGGCTGTCGGCGTTCATTTTGGCCGACCTGGTCGGCGGCAGGGCCGTCAGGACTCCCCCGGAAATGACGAGCGGAATGAGGTGACTAGAGTCTCTCAAAATCTGATGAAAATCTTTTAAACTGACCTTTGTTGAGCTGAAATGAAGACAGATTCAGCAACTGCACGGCCTATTTCTCGCTTAAAATGTTTTCAGAAACATGTTTCAGTGAACTATTTTAGTACAATACGAGATCGTATTCTGAACGGCCGCCATGACAGTCCAGGTCTGAATATCCGCAGAAAACAAACCCATGTGACCTGTTCGTCCAATTAGCTGCCGGTTTTCATTTCTTGGGCAACATTACAGATTAGCGCCGCCTGCTGTTATAGAGGCGTATTACGTCTCGTCTCCTCTCGTCTTTTTGATGCGTTTTTTGGACCTCGGGGACGCGACGATCATATCGACGGGGTTTTCTGTCAATGGGTCGGCCGTCGGCTATATGTGTCTACACCATAAGCCTTCAAAAGGCCTCAGGTGGTGTGGCATTCCACCACTGGGAGCCCCTCCTGTGTGGGTGGGGTCAGAGGTCAGCCTGCCACTCCCTGGGGAATGGGCCAAGACCACTTTACTCAGCAACGCTTAAACACACACATGCCTTGACACGGGATGTGATTTTCAGCCGAGGACAAAGCAATTAACAAGTGGAGGAAAAGCATATCTAAGGCTATCTACGTGGTGGGCGAAAGCAAACAGGAGCAAGACCTCCCCTGCTTACAGTTAACCCAGTTAATCCATCACAGCACACACCACTTCAAGGCACAGCACTAAACTATTTTATCAATATTACGTAAAATAAAAATTACATTGAACTGCATGACTGTCAGTCCAGAGGAATTTGCGCAATGTAACAAATGGGTGACTAAATTCATCAATGTAGAATAATGCCAAACATACTATAAACATGTAAATTAAAGTACCAATGAGTCAGATCTATAACTGCATTAGATCACAACAAAACAATAACTGAACAAAGTAAGCAACTAAATACTCAAGATGAAAAAATTGCAAACAATAGGAACACTATTGTCCTCATTATCTATACAAATATTTCCTGACTTGTCATCTAAGGGGAACTAAAAGCAGACCCTGTACCAGAAGTGTGTACTTTACTGATAACAACTTTAAACACAGCTGTGTGACCAAGGTGACCTAACTTACCCAGCTCTCCTCGAAGGTTGCCCAGCTCCTGGGACAGATCCCTGCACTGCCTTCTGGCTTCATCACGCTGCAGAGAAAAAACAAAGTAAACAGTCATGCACATGCTCATTAAGATGTCAATGCAATTTCTGAGCCTAAATCACCACATTTCAGATCACAAATGAGCAATGCAAGCATTATGAATCTAAAAAGGTTTTTCTCTATTAGAAAGGTTTTGACAGGGCAACACCCTGACACATATCTGATAAATACATATTCTCCTTATTTGATATTGTGTTTGACTACCGAATGCAAATACATTAACAGCACCACAGCAGCAAGGGAGGAAGACTAAGGAAAAATACCCATGCTGTCAGTCTTAGCACATGCCTTCTGTCTGCCTAACTCTTTTACTTCTCCCTTTCTGACTCAGTTTTGCAGTAAAGAGGAGGCTGCACTGTAGCTGCAGTACTCCTCCAGACTTCCAACTGACGCATCCAAATCCAAAAACTGTTTACCTCTCATGCAATACCTATCTCTGACTATGCTGATTTACAGAAACACCCTGACACACTAAACAGTACATCACACAGTCTGCCTAATTCAATTATGAACCCGTGACAGAATAGCCAAGTAGGACAAGCCAAATATTACTTCCCTGATCAGTTTACAAAAGCAAATATAGTCCACCGTGTCCTGCTATGCCCCAGATCTACATCTATTCCTCACTGCAGAGTAAAACAATGGAGAAGCCAGTTACCCGATCTGCAGTGCAGGGAGCACTAAGGCACGCTCGGCTGCCAGAACAGCCCATGATCTAGCCTCAGTCTGAGGCTTGGTAGCCGGAGTCTCCCACCCCCAGCTATGGAGAGCCAGTACTCCAGTACAAACAGTGGTCCAGGTGGACGCACCACCTCCACACACCTCCTCCCAGACTGCTCCGACTACATTTGTGGCAGGACTGAAAAAGCCGCTTCACTGGCTGTGGAGAGTGACTGCTGAGTGCATTACCGTATTACACCTAAAAAAAGAGAAAAAGGGGGCAGGCTACAGTGTGCATAGGAACAGCCTCCACATCAGTGAGCTGAGGTCACTTTAAGACAGCACTAAAGGCAGCCAGAGTGGAGCAAACGGATAAATTGTTCAGAGCTGCCTGACATCAGGCTGATGAGAGCAGGACTTGTGCTGTGCAGTGACCTTCCCAGGAGATACATGGAAAGGCTTCATTAGCACCATCCCCCCACCACTCATCCAAACCTACATTAAATCATCCCCTCACCCCCTCTGCATCACTACCTTACAATCGGCAGTGCAGCTAAAGGCTTCATAGGTACAATCTCTCCATTACAAGATGATAGAATGCTGAGACAAATCACATTTCCAGCTTCTGTGGGAGATTTTACAGTCACTGTATAGAATCAAAGAAAATTATGTCACTTGTTGACTAACCACCTTGGTAATCATTCCTCAGATTGCATTAGAAACCACACATTTTAACCATCTTGGTAAAGGCTATACAATTCTGAGGGACATCTAGCAGAGTGCAAAGAGTAGACACATCCCCAGTGTATATCAATATGATACCATGTCAGGTGTAGAATAACACTTGATGCTAGACTTAAGATCAATGACTAATTGCTCCAGGTCAAGTTACACGTACAAGTTCCCAGAAATATTGTGAATATCCGAAAGCAAGTGAGGTAAAGCGAGCTATTTGGGAATGTGCCTACATTCCTACACTGAAATTCAATGTGTTTCAAAGCATTTTGCTCTTTGAGAGAAGGTATGTCGAACCAGGTCCAGTGCTTACACTCTATCCAAAACAGATCATAAGAAACAGTGCTCAGCCCTTGCTTAGTATTTGGCTGCTGTTCATAACCATATCACGTCAACAGCTGGGACATTCTCACACTATGCTGGCAAGGACCTGCCTCCTATTCTTGGTCTGATGAGTGGCCACCGGATTCCATTGCACACTATATGCACACAGACTCGTCCAACAACACACCTGCCACGCAAATCTGTTATTCTTGTCTATTTAATTGAGGTTTTGATATTAAATGCAAGTTGTGTGCATTTAAGATACTGTACTGTATTCGTGTCCACTGAAGGGACAGAATGGACAGCAGCACATGCTTTAGTCAAAGTTGAGTAAGTGAGAGGAACAAACTGTCGTGGTTATATCTGTTGATGTAATCAGTTTCACAACCAGTGCCACCCAAACATGAGTCAAACATCGGTGACTGGAGATCACACACTGAGCCTTAAACACCAGCTGTCACATTACATGGGCCAGCATGTGATACATTTTAAACAACAAAAAAAAAAAAGTTCCCAGCTTTGTTCTGTATGACCGCAAAAATCCATCAGTCAATAGTCTCCACACTATTCTGAAAATACATAACTAGAAGCTGTCTACACCCATATGCACTCAAGTTACAACAGGCAAAAACAGTTGACGGTTTATAAGGCTCCTCAACAGCTGAGGAGACACTTGACTGCATAATCAGAATACCTATATTTTTTTCACCTTTCCGGCAGCAGAAATTAAGAAACAACAGTACTCACTGAAGCTCATTGAGGCTAAACTTGGACTGATTTGAACTCTTGTCACAACTGCAACTATCCAGAGGGCTGCCACAAGGGATCTGTCTGTTGTCAAACTCGGGAGTAAGGCAGGAGTAAAGGGAGTTGCAGTAATCTAGGCCAAAAGGAAATAAATGCATGAGTGACTTTCTGTATTACAAATTAAAAAGAAGCAGTGGTTCACTTTTCTGAAATAGTTCTCAGCTGTACAGACCATGTTCACACATTTGTTAAATTCTCATCAATGAACATCCCCTTGTTTCTCACATACATGTTTCACGTTAGAAGCTAAGATACTGTTTTTTTTTTCCTCCCGAGTCCCTGTGGCACTTACATACAGTAGCACAACAGCTTGTTAAAACAAACTTGCAAATTGATGGATTCACCAGTCACTTTTCACTTCACGGCAGCAACAAACCAGAAGGAATCAGTATAGCATCAACAGGTTTATGATCCCCCACCCACTAACACTGCCGTTTTGTGTGCTGGACTGCTCCACTAAGCTGGAAGCACCACAGCTACAGTAGGGTTTAAAATAGGGTCACTACTGTAGTGTTTTTCTGCTGTACCTGCAGTACAGGAATGCTAAACTGAAAAAAATATTTATATTTTTACTTTTTACAACCTCATCACTGTGCATTTAATAGATTTGGCCTCAGCTCCCTGTGCTGATGTGTCAGAGACATAGCAACAATGTCAGATAAGGTCCACTGGATTGCAGCACAATGACGGAAAGTTCCATCATTGTTCCCCAAAGTGACCTCTGGAGGGAAGTCCTGGCAGACCTGATGTCTGACTCTGCCCCTTGTTCCATGTGTACTCAAAACAAGATTAAAAATGTCATGTTATTGACTTAAAAGTACTAAAATCTAATAAATAAAGACAAAGTGGCCTATTAGAGACATCTCAACATTCTAACATTCTAAGAACTGTATTTATGAAATGTGGATGAGTGAAAAGGTTGAGTTGTGTAATCCTATTAAGTAAAGACAGGGTCATACAATTCAATAGGAGCCACTAAATACCATCTTGTCTTAAATTATTTTATATTTGGATGGTACATTGCAGTTGTTTCACTCAATCAACACATACGGTGGGGAAATGTTTGACAAGGACACCTCTAAAGTAAACCAGAGGGACTGAAATAGCTTGTGACTGGGCAACAGAGTATCTGATTATTTTTTTTCTTATATACATACATTACTAACTGCTTTGGGCCAATTTAATTCTATTTTATAATTCACTCATATTAGACTGGAGAGCTTCTCATTAAATATACTTTAGAGTCTGAGCACCAAATCATAATTTTGCTTTGACAACAACTAAATGAGAGAGTATGATGGTTGGGGGTCAGGTGGAGGCGAGTGGATAGGATAAGCCTGTTTGTACTGCACTGTACGAAGATTAATCCCTCAGGGCATTCAGTTCCTGGAAGCCAATCACATGGTACCACTATTAAAACAGATCCAAAACAAACAGTAAGTTTAAACATCCATATTTTAAAAAGGCTTCCAGGGTCATGCCAAACTACCTGAATAACCTACGAATCTATAAAAGGTACAACTGAAAATCATGCTGCAATGAAAATTCATTTTTAAATTTCTCTTTGATCCAGGATTGCTTCAGTTGTTCAGTGGACGACAACAGGGTCGTTTTGTGTTGGACAGCTTCCAAGTATGTCTGTGTGTGCAGCCCCTCATATACCCTTACAATAACCTGCCCCCATCTCCCCTTGCTATTGCTATAAATAGAAATGCCATTTGGTTTGCCCTGTATTATCAACACAGGATTTGATGTTGCAACATTTATAGTTATGTCATAAAGACACATTTAGACTTTATGTGTACTAAACCTCAAATTGTAATTTTTTTTTAGATCAGGAGGTGATATGTTAAGAGTCTGAGATCAAGACGATCCAACTTTTACTCCGGACATTTTAGCGCCGTTGGCATTTCTGTGTTTTTACCACTGTATGGCTGTTTTTAATATGTACTTGCATACTGTTTCAATCTCAGCTTTCTATGTAAATAATGTAAAATTGAAAGCATTATGCAGTAAAAATATTATAGATTTCTGAATTATATTATGGCATGGTTTCAACTAGATGGATACATATAGTTATTTCTTATAGATAACTGTAGAGATATATTATACATATTACATACATGTGATAGCTTTTTGTACTGGGCAACCTAGTGCCATAACATGGTAATGTGAGCCACATTCTGACTCCGCCGTAATACAGGAGTAATAGAATATTGAATATCAACAATCACAAACTGAACTAAGCCCAAGTGATCTCTAGAAGTGTCCTGATTACTTACAGCAAATATTACTTCTATAATATGCAGCATGTCTTTGCTATTTAAAGAGGTCTCTATACGTTTCTCTGAAAAAAGGTTGGTGAGGCTGCAAACTGCTTCATTATTTTCTCTCGTTGACATGTCCATGCTGTTCCCTTATGAATACAATTTTCATACCTCAGCCAAAGCTTGCTGCAAGACGATGGCGACAGCCTCAAATCTGCAGTTACTAGCTGCCAGGAGTCCTCTGAGCTGCTGGATGCTCTGGTCCTTCCTCCCGCCCTCGGCTGTGCTCGCTGGTACCACATCCACAGCTCCATTGCGCTGATTTGGTTGAGACGCTTGCTGAGGGTGTTGGTGGCGGGAGCTGGCCTTGGGCTTGTTCTTGTCCACTGTGAAAGAACATGTGTTGAGTGTCGTGACAACGTTGATCATCATCATACCCCCCTCCATTAACTGTTACAGCGGGTCTGACAGCAGCACCACCCACCCTCTACACTCCTGTCAAGGCCAGAGATGCAGCAAGCTCCAGTGTCAAAGCCCTGGATATTTCTGCAGTCCAGAACTGTTCTATCCAATCAGCCAGTCTGAGGATTCCCAGCACTGCTCATCCAACAGCCCAGACATAAAAATGGATCCTCTGAATGCAGTTACTTTTCCATATCCTAATTCAGTCTATCTAGTGCTCTGCAGACACTGGTCACCAAGGACAACTTATTTTAGCGAGGCTGTGCTACTGTGGTTTTGCATCAGCTTTATAAATACATCACCCCCACACAATAGCTACCGTCATTCCTACTAATGAAGAACATTTAGTTTACTCTGCTAGAACACGGACATCAGAACAGGGGAGCACAACTCACTACCTCTTAACTTATCATTGATATCGGCACATATCTGTGCGTTTCTATGAAAGCACCGTTTGTCAATGAGGAGACTGTAGTGAGTGTTATGTAACACAGCAGTGAGAATAACCTGAGCTATATGGACAATACCAGTGAGTGGAAAGTACTATCAGTGGCTTGTGGGGAAACTCACTCAGCTCTGTCCGCTGTTTTAGATGACAGCTGTTAGAAACAATTATAATTAATATTCAAATAAATATTGACATAGTGAATAGTGAAAACAGTAACACCAATGACAAATGTACTTTAAATAAGGTTGTGTAGATGAATCCACCCTAGTGTGCTCCCCTGATACAATGTACGCACAACCCCGGCCCATGAAGTGTTTATATTCCCTTCCTTTATGAACCTTGGGAGCATATTCAAGTTAAATATAAATAGATGCATTAAGCAAGGTATCATTTTAAAACATCACAATATCCCAGAATAACACCAGCATGTAACTGTGGGATATAGACATCATTTTGAGCAAAATAATGCTGAATTTACTGGAGGTCTTTCAAATTAAGATGCCGCAGTTTCTATTGGCAGTGAGGGGAAGGTATTTAATATTAACATGAGGAAATATCTTCCTTGCCTAATGTAGACAGCTAAACCAGGAGCTGCAGAGTGAACAGCCTGGCCTGATTGGGGCAACACAATACTCCAGAGAAAATAGCATTCCAGGCTGGCAAAGCCAACAGAGGGAACAGACCAAACTGAGGAGTCACGCCAGCAAAAAAGTAAATAAAAACCACCTATGTGAGAACAGGATGATCAGATAATCAGATGCATTTCATCTAAATAATTATATAATGCATTAATGCCAGACCTGAGTTAACATAGCTCTGTATCCGGATGTGCAATTCACATCTCTCCGTGTCTTACAGCTAAAGTAAACTGTTCAGCATGAATGTAAGGCACAGCCTTCAAGACAAACAAGACAATGAATTTCAGAATGTGATCACTTTTGTTTTGTTTAAATTAGGGTGCCCTCTGCTGGTTGATCAAAGAGCACAGAAGGGGCAACATCTTAAGCTGCATTACAGCCAACATGTAGAACAAACATGCCTGCATAGAGAATCAAGCCAACATCAATGACAAACTCAGGCTGTCGAGCTACTGCAGAGTGGAAATATATAGATTTATATTATATCCCTCTGTAATGTAATAGTTAATTTTTTTTATATTTTTATAAATGTATTCTTTAACTTAAAGCAACATGTAGTTACTTCTGTTTGCTTGCCGTCCTGGGACATTTAAAAAAAAAAAGAAGAAAAAAAAGTGGGATCATAGCCATGTTCGTTGATGCCACTTTTAACATGTCCATTTAAAGAGAAACTGACAGACAGAAATCTTCCCAAATATGTTTATGTAATATGTTCCCCCAGCTTTTATCTTGTGCTTGCTTCTAAGAACAGATGTGGACATTATGCAACAGATTTCTGCTAAATTAAAAAAAATTAATGAGCTCACCTTTTTAAATTATTCAAATTGGTCTAAAGAGGTGGACGGTTCAGAGATTAATGTAGTGAATTAAATGGCAAATCAGCCCAATTTTCAGGCTACAATATTTGCTTAATTTAGACATTTATTTCTTCTGAGGGTTGCCCAGTGTAATTCTAACATGTATTCACAAAACAGAAATAAATATTCACAGATTCACAAATAGTCTAGGAGTTAGTAATATCCCTGGCTTTATCATCTCATATTTTTAACAGTATTTCTAACTAATGTGGTTTTTGTTTTCCATAAACATACTAATCTGCGCTTTGAAAGTGACTTAATATAAGCACATTGACCGTCTCTGCCTTGACTGCTGTTCCATGGCAACAGAAAACCTGCAGCTATTTTCATCAAAGTATCTGAACAAAGTTGATGACACATGTTGCCCTCTTTATTTCATATGTCCTCCCACGCTCAAAGAAACATTTTGTACCAATTCAACTAGTACGCTTAACATCAAAACGCTGAGTGATTTACTGACTCCACAGCATAGTACTCTGCTGCTGTAAGGGGATATCACACCATAGCACAAAGCATGATGGGTGATGATAAGACCCCTCACAATCAGGCACTTGTTATAGTGCTTGGTTGACACAATAACAGACAGACAATCATTGTCAGTGTAACATTCACTGTACACTTAAAAAATACATAAATAAGAGTTTAACTAACTGAGGCATGGGACATCTTGTATATACTAAAACCATGACTTGCTTTGAAGTAAACTAATAATTCCCTTTGTTTAAATAAGACATAATCCCATTGAATTATTAAAGCCTTTGAGACTATAGATCTAAATTGTCATAACAAAATTATATTCAAAAACAGGAGAAGAATGCTTTAAATAATGTGGGAACCACAGGAAGCTAATGTGTTCCCACAGACCTGTTCAACAACACAAGGTTCCCATGGGGCAACCTAGAGACCAGGAACCAAAATAACCTTGGTCCATCTCTGTGAGAGTGAAACAGGAGTACTGGGTGTTCCAGTGAGCAGAAGAGCAAGACAAACCTCTTGACATACAGTCATATAAAAAAAAAAGTTGGCCTTACAAATAATGAAAGCCATTCTGAAATGTGAATATGACAAAAAAAAAAAAAAAAAAAAAAAAAAAAATTTGTATCCTACAATACCTCTGCTCAGGGTGACATGTTTTGGTGACCAAGGTGGGTAAATGAAAGATGAACCTCCTGCTTTGCCGACTAGTAAATAGCCATCCTAAAATTAGATTTCAGAAACAGCTAACTGCGCAGGTCTGAGTGAGAGGCTAACACAGCAAAGCTTGGTTTAAGTATTATAGCACAGATACCCCAAATCAATAACAATGGTTGGTAGAAACATTTAACTGACAGACCTGCTTGAAAAACCACAGTGTTCTTCCTGCATCCTGACAGCAGCTGAATGCTGCGGAGTAAGCCCTTGGCTGTCAGACGCACGTGGATGTTCGACAGGGAGAGCTTCGGAGACCATAACATCTCTCAAAAACAAAGCAAGACAGCCACTGTTTAAAAAAAATAAAAAAATAAACAAGTTTCCAAATGCAGAAGCTTGATGCTGACTATGAACCACAGGCGATGGTGTGCCTCATTGTATCATGCCTCAGGTGACAGCAGAACTGACTAGAGCAGAAAATAAATCAATAAATAAAAAAACAGTAGTAAGAGTTCGACCACTGAGACAGCCTTGAAAAGAGTGAAGGCACCCAGTTCAGCATGGCAGGTCTCCCAACTCAAAATCTAATTCCCAGCTGTGAAGGCTGGAAGATACAGAGAAGGTTAAAAGCTGGCCAGTGGTTTTGTGGCACAGCCTGATTGATGCGATGGGGGCAGAAAAAAAAAAAAAAAAAGTAAAATTCCCTTAATCCTCTTGGTAAAGCCAGGCTGCAGCCATTTACCAAGCACATGAATCTCTCACAGCAGAGCAAAGCAGCATCTCCAAGCTTAATGATGGCGGTGCTGTAGCAGAACCAGGATGCTAAAGAGAGCAGGGAGGGGGAGGGGGGAGAGAAAGGAGTGGGAGGGGCTAACAGCATCACTGCAGCCAATGGGATTTAAAACCCACCCCCCACTATTTCTCTCATTTACTTGCTTACCCCAGCAGTGGGATGGGGAGAGATGACAGACTTCTTGTGGTTTTGACTGATGAGCTGAGCTTAAAACTGCTTGGCTCGCACAACTCTCTGTGAAAATGTGACCTTAGCTATTATTAGCTATATGAAACATATTTAATCCAAGACTCAAAACAATGTGCTGACCAAATTGAGTTTTATAAAATGCAGACATTTTTTTTTCTGCAAGGAGTATAGCTCAACCAGGCTGTAACGACACTGTAAAAGACAGGAGGACACACGAAGAGCACGGAAATATACATCAAGCTTTGTATGTAAGCAGGAGAAACCACACATTACAGCTTTAGTGTGGTTATGTTTACAGGAAACAAACGTGGCCACTGATAAAACACCAAGGATACCAGAACCTGACTGTATTGGTGTCAATGAGCACAACCCATATCGGATTTCCTAAAGTACCAAAAGTTTCTTAGCAGCACTGAGTAGCATTAAAATACTACATCAGTAGTTTCACCTGAACGTAGAGACACTCTGAAAGCCACAAGGCTGTATTACTTCTACCCCCCTCACTTTTATAGTTTCAGGTTAATTCTCTTACTAAAACATCTAAACTGAAAAAGATTCAGGACAAGACAAAACCATTTCAGAACGTTGCAGCAGTCTTAACTGGCCCGTCTCTCAACTCAGTTCAAGCCAGCTGATGGCGTCGCCTGTGACTCAGCTTGTCAAGTCAGACTGGTCGAAATGGCAGAGTTTTAGACAGAGGCTCCATATGATCCATATGATCAAGCGTGCTAGAGAGTCACTGAAGAGAGGCGTTAGAAGAACAAAGCAGTGAACTGAACTGGGCATTACTGTCCATCCACCATATCTACATGAGAACAGAGGAGTTGATAACTATTTTGATAACCTCATTTAGGTCAGCTTTAATTATTACTGTGCACTCTGAGCATCAGCAAGTGTTTTTTGGACTTATGTGCCCCTGGTTGCGCTTCATAGAATGCATACAGGTTGCCCTACGTTATTGCTGGAGATTGTTGGGACTTTATGCAGCCTGAGAGGGTGACTGGCTACAACATTTATATTATGAAAAACCAAACAGGGTTAGCACGTTAATACAAAAGTTTTAAATCATTTTTCTTAATTTCTTTTTTGTTGTTGTTATACTATACCATTATTACAGAAAGCACAATAACCAGACTCTTCTGAAACCAAGCCCGCTGGCTTGACCAGCCATCTAAATATGTAGTTAAAACACCGATAATAATGGAGACAATTTAAACTCTTACCAGCTCCACTTGAAGTGAGACGTACAAGTCTTGCAGAAGCGGTCCTCTTCAGAGGACTGACTGTAGAGTTTGAAGCACCTTTGCTGGACGAAGGTGCAGGTCTGCATGCTGTGGCCAAAGCTGTTATGAGCAGAAGATCCAGGTGAGACAAGCAGCTTGAGTTAATCTGACCCATAATGTAGCACAGATTGGCAGCTAGCCACAACCGCAGACCGCTTTTATGCTAGAACTAATTCATTAGGTTAGAGAAAACATATTGTTCAACTGAAATAAACGATAGGATTGCTGAAGAAAAAAAAACAATGTGATTACATTAGGAAGTAACAATAGCTTTTTGTAGTTGAGTGTTTTGGGGGAGATTAATCACTTTCAATCAAGTCCGATTCAACAGGGCGGTCTCCTTATATAGTGGGAGTACTTGCCAGTGTTTGAGAGTTCAGAAAGGGAGTCTTCAAAATGTAAGCTTAATGGCTTAAAAATGAGACACATCTGTGTGTGTGTGTGTGTGTGTGTGTGTGTGTGTGTGTCTCTCTCACATTGTCCAGCGTTTTTCCCAGGGGTTGTGACGAGTCTAGCTTTTAGCACAACAGTTTTGAAAGGGGATGGTTTATGTGCAGCTCCTCCAAAAACTGTTGAACAAGTAGAGAAGTGCTGGTTAAATACTACAAATCATGCTGCAACACTTATACGATCGCAAAGCCCAAAGATGACGAATCAGATTAACACAGGGTGATGTTAATCTGATCCATAGCAAGAGGTAGCAAATATAGGAGCACATTTCAAAATAACTGAATGAATACCTAGCATGTAAAACAAATATTGATGTTGTCTCAGCTAAACTGATTAAAATATTCAGAAGCCATGGATTCAACATTTGAATCATAACCAATGTATTATGATTCAACTTCCAGTCTCACTTACGTCTCCAAAGCATTTTATCTTTTCCATTAAATAAAGATAACAAAGGGAAGACACAAAAACGATAGGATCCAATGAGCAGGCATGTCAAGAGGGTGAGATCACAGTTGGATGCAGCATTGCCATGTGCCACTGAAGAGGAGCTGTTGAAAATATGAGCTGGAAATTCAGTCCAAGTGCAGCTTCGAAGTCCTGTGTAACCAGCCATTGGTTTTAAATCTAAAAATTAGAATAGAAATCCGGCTCCTTTTCTGCACCTCACACGGCATCAGTTGTAGTGTATGTCTGCTCACTTTCCTCCAGGCAACGCTATGTGTGAACTAGAGTGGAATAGCACCCATTGCCATGACAACCACACAAGTGGGAGGGGGCCGGTCTCCAGTTTGAGAATAGGTCCTCTCAACTAAACCTACATGCTGCTGAAGATGCTGGGAGGAGAAGAGCCCACTGTCTAACAGCACTCCTTTTCCTCATACAGTACATCAACACACCACAGAAGGATTTGCTGGCAGTGGACTGGAGTTCAGCTCATTCACACAAATTTTTTTGAAAGATGTTTTACTTTCTTACAGAGCTTAAAATAGGAAAAAGCTAAAAAAAAAAAAAAAAAAAAAAAAAAAAGTATTACAGAGACCGATTTGCCCCAGGGAGATTTACATCCAAGCCCAGGCCTGAAGTGGGTCACTATTTGGAACAGAGGCCCCTCCCCTTCATGTCCAGATGTGTTCTTAAAAAGCATAATGAACACTGAACACTTAACCCTACAAAACATGTGTACAACACAGATTTTATACCTTTATGTAATAGCCTGTGGGGACTGATCATCATATTTCTAAAAACTATGTAAATTCTTGTTAGGCTTACCTTGTGTTCTTCCAGCACCTTCACTCAGCTCAGAACAAACCCTGGCCACAGTAAGGCTCCTGGATGGCCCTGGGGTCTTGTGTGGTACTGGTAGTCTAGAAGTAGGAGTAGGGGGAGGGCCCATAACAAAGGGTCGAGTGGGAGTATGAGGAGGTTGGGATCCATTTAGTGGAGGCTTAATACTTGCTGTTGAGACAGTTCCAAGGGATGGCTCTCCTTTTGCCTGTACTCTGTGACTGCCTGTGAGGCAATGGAGCACAAATAAATCATTGAAGATCAGCAGCATGGATCCTGTTATTAAGTGCAAATACACATATTGACCTTAGCAGTGTATTGGTCATAACCCTAGTACAAAGGCACAAACGCGGGCAGTAAAAATATCTAAAGAGCTCCCTAACAGGCCAAATCAGGTGGTAGTGTAATGAGTCCTTTTCATGGGATATTTAAGATACATTTTCCATAAGCAAAACTAATGAAAACGCATGTTTAGAAAACAATCTCAATATTAATTAACCGCTTACCCATTTCTTGTCACATTTAATATAGAAATTGTACAAAACCTACCTGCATGTTTCTTACTTACTACAGCAAACATGTTAAGATATTATCAAATAAGAATCTTGCAGTTTTAGCAAAAAAAAAAGTGCATCCCGGTGAAGTGTCCCTGTAGCTGAAGCATGAGAAGGTAATGTTTTTTTTTTTTTTTTTTTTTACTGTGCTCAGGGCACTTGTTTCAAACATTGTGTTCTCACTTTAACATTACTTGTGAGCTTAAAACCTCCCTTTCCTTCCCCTGCTTTTTCCACTCGTACAGATGGCTTCCCATCAGAGGAAGAGTCCCCCTCCTTCCCCAGAACTCCTCCTTCTATAAAGAGCAATAGGGCAGAGAGAGCTGGTTGTTTATCCCCAAGACCTGGACAAGAGACCGGAGGGGACATCTGTATCCAACACTGTTCCTGTGGGACATGGCTGAGCTCATCAGCACAAGATGAACTGCTAAATGCTACCCTCTGATGGGGTGACTGCTTTACTACAACCTGAATTATTGGCACGTCTAAGTGAACCAGAGCTATGCAAACTAAAACTTAAATACATTATTTGTATGGCATTTTCATTATTTCTGAAATGATGATGATCAAACAGTTTATTACTCTTCTGGAGAGTATAGAGCATTATCTTATAACATTACTGTGTTGCTTTGAAGGATCCTGGTGTATCAGCTTAAGTACATAAACCCCCCACAAACTCTGGTGATGCCTTCAATCCTACATGGCCCTTCAAGTACACGCCATATCAACTTCTTTACTGTGCCTGGTTGAAATTACACCTCGGGTTAAACAGAACTATTGCACAATTCTGTGTACACAACAAAGGAAATCATTAGCTCTCTGCTTAGTCAAAGGCAGGTCATGAGACTTGGAATTGATTCTAACAAATTAATATTTATTTACCGAGACCTGTGAAACGAATGAAGGACAACTTGCCCAAGACCCTTGCAATGTTATCACAGGATAACAAAAAAAAAACTCAAAGCATGTACAGTATTTAACATTGCCCAATTAATATGAGTCTTACCTGTGCTGCTCTTCTGCTTGGACTGTGGCGTCCCTGCAGCTTTGGAGGTCCTGTATTCGTCCCTCCCAAAGGTTCCCTGCCTCTGCCTGGTTGATGGAGTTACTGGTCTGGGACTGGCAGCTGGAGGTAGTAAAAGTGGTGCTCCTCTTGCTTGTCTAGGAAATGCCTGTGCTCGAAATCTGCTCCTACGCTCATCCCACGAGGCTCCCGATGTTGACGATTTGCTGGACTCTGCCTGCAAAGAGAGACATTTCTCACTCAGTCCCTCATCTCTATGCAATTGGCTCTGATGGTTCAAAACACAAAACATTTTCCCAGAGATCCCTGCCAACTCCAACCAAATCGGTGTCCTAAATTCTTTGGATTTAATGTGGCTTATAGAAAAAGCTGCAAAAACATGAATAAGTCTTGCTGAATTTTTTATTGTTCACATTATAAGTGCATACTCACCACCAGGCTGATCCTCTTAACATCTCTTGTGGAGTTTTCAACACTTTGGTTTGTGGACTTAGTGGGAATGGTCGGTTTATTCCGAGAAGAGCAGTCCAGGTGCGCCGATTTGGTCTGGCCAAGCTGGGTGTTAGCTTTGTGAACGGTGAAGCTATTAGATTGCTTTACAGTTGTTCTCTTCTCCCTGGGTGGCCTGGAGGACACTGCTGAGCTCTCCGATGAGCAGCGAGGCCGCGTCTTAAGAACAGGAGGCTTGTCCTGACCTAAAACTGAGCCGGCCCTGGCGTCAATTTTGTTTAATACGCCCTTTATTGGAGTTGGTTTGTGATTCGTTTGGCCACTTTTGCTTTTATCAGGGGATTTTTCTAAGGTTGACAAGCCGAAGGTCTGGTTGACAGAATGCTGTGCTGCAGTGCCTGCTACTTGGCTTGAGGTTGCCTGTTCTGTTACAGAGCTGGCTTTACTGCATTGGACTGCTGAAGCATGTTTATTTGCAGCAGAGTGCTGGTAAGGTGGGGATGCTCTACCCTTCTCCTGCCCATCCTCAGTAGTATGCCCAGATGACTGTATAATTGTCACGCCCAAATTGGCAGCGCCTGTATTCACACAACGCTGGGCATCATTGACCATTTTAGTGGTGGTAGAGACAACTGCAGTGCTACTCCTCAACTTGGCAGGAGTAGCCCTGGTAGTTGCAACTCTATGTGCTTCAATGTGTTTATTGTTCACATTAACGTGAGATGGTTTGAGCTGTGAAGCAGGGCCTGGCACTATTCTTGTCCCGACTTTAGATTTTACACTGCTGAAGTCTGACTTGGGAAACTTTTTAATTTCCGTTTTCTTGACTTTGCTGTCTGAAAGCACCAGTCCTGCAACCAAATAGTTATGAGTCACAGAGATTTGCAGCCGTTTAACAGGGTGGAATCCTGGGCTGGCTGGGTTTTCAGTGCAGGGAGACTCTGAAAAGGAGGGGAGGCTGGGTATCATGTTCCCAGTGTTTTGTATGGGAGTAGAAGTATGAACGTCCTTACCAGCGTCTTGCACAGCCGACACAGTGGGCACAACGTTTTTGCCTTGATCTGGTATAAATGCTTCAGGGAAACGGGGCAACAGCTCTGCTTCAGCAGGAGCAAACTGAACCTCTTTTCCATAATCTGCAGGAGATGTTTCACAGACAAAGGTCATCATAAGACCACTCTCATTCTCACTTGGCAGAGCTAAAAGAGAGTTGGATGTTGCCTCATCATTCTCTTCAGTGGGGAGCTCTGCCTGAATGAAAGTCATGCCAAGACACGTAGGAACTGTGTTCTCCTCAATGACTACTTCTGTGGATTTTTTAAGGAGATCCGACCGAGTGGTTGACAGCAGGTTAGATTCCGCAGGCAATGCTGGATGGCCTGCAGCCAGAGAGATAGATGACTCCTCTAGGGAAGAGACTAACAAGAGTGACTGATCCTCCAGACAAAAACTGTTGCTCCTTATAACCATTTCCCCAGAGCTCAGGGAGCAGCAGTCATTCTCAGCAGATCCTCTACAGGAAGTCTCCCCTAAACTCCTCCCAGCAGAGTCTGGAGGCATCGCTGCACCGTTACTTTTATCATCTGTGTTCTTACAGAAAGTCCGATGGTTATCTGATCCCATCTCATGGTTGCTCATCAGACTCAAATTTCTATTCCAGAAATTCCCACTGCCATTAACAGGTGTGGCAATGAAACTTTGGTTCAGGTTCATGCTTACGCCACAGAATACATTATCCTGTGGTAACGTGATGTTGTAGGAGTTATCCACAGAGGAGCCGTCACTGAGACAGCACTCCAGCATGTTGATGTCAGGGGAGCTGTTGGCTTCTCTGTCACTCAGGTTTGAAATACTACTGTTGGAGTCAGGTGAAGGCGACAATAACGAGTTGCTGTAATGACTCTCAAGGGACAGGGCCTCTCTGTGGGGCAGGGGAACTGGACTCTCAACTTGGTCGATGGAAAATGTTGTGTTAGACATTTTGGAGCTCAGTCAGGAACTTGTTTACCTATTGTGTTGCTCTAAATGCCCGGACATTCGTTTAGCAGAACAGTAATCCATCGATTTTGTTGATCAGATGTCTGTAAAGGAGGAAAAAGCCAAATATTTCAACCATGTTACTACACAATCCATGTTGACATTTCACTGAAGGCTTGTGCCCAGATATTCCCGTGTAAACTTTAGCTTGTGGCTCTGAAAAGGCTTTGGTCACTGTAACAGTAGCTGTATACTCAAATTATTTATGACTTAGCTCAATAAAAAATGCAAAAGTCATCAGGATCATGTTTAGGGAATACAGCTGTAATCCAAGTCTGTCTAAATTATCTCCTAGTTGTGCTATGTGCTACAATAGGTTTATCATTAGGTTGTTGAATATAAGATTACCTTAGTATCTGTACCCTTTCTAAAGATATTTTACCAGCCACACCTGCTGTTCCTGTTTCAGAAAAGCTTTAACGTGAGGTTGGTTCAGCAGTTACAAGCCATGTTTTTCTACTCTGAAATGAGCCAACATGGGTTTGGCATGAGAAGTAAACAGCAGTCTTAACTTCTTTGTTTTGTACTGTTGTGTTTATTTAAGCTAACTGGGCTGCTAAGCTTGCCAGCCGCTATTACGACAAAAGCACCATTGTGGTATGTACCACCGGAGAGTATCAAGTCACCAACACTGCCTGAGAGTCTTTCAGTATGCTGACCCCTGATGCTGATCTCAGTGCATATAAGAAAATTGAACACTTGAGCTAAACTACCTGTAGTGCTATTTATCAGTTGAGATTGTTATGGCGTAAATTGCCCAACGTTGGAGATATCGGCCATAGATGTCTGCCTTCTGTTGAATATAATTGAACTAGATGGCACTTGGCTTGTGACGCTCAAAGCGCCAAAAAATAAATAAAGAAATGGCAATGTCTTTTTTCCAGAAATCATGACCTGATTGCTCAAGATAATCCACAGACCTGGTTGGGAGCAGTTTAATGTAGGAAGTATTTTCTTTTTACTGAACTACACCTGCCAACCATTAGCCTGGTCCTACCAGACTCTGGTACATTTCATTTGTACAGAGAGTCTGGCCACTCTCCATTGACAAGTGTTAACTTCCTTGAAGGCGGGTACTCTGTTAAAGATTAAAACTATTGGATCTGCCCAGAGCCATGCTGGATCTGCCAATACCAATCGCTAACGTTTGGTCGTGAAGTTGGTTTAGCATCGCTAGCGTTAGCCTTAGCCAACTCCTTCACCACTAACTGAGCGAGCTGGAAAATCTAACTTTTCTCAAAACCCCGTGGGGAGGAGGGCCACGACATCATGGCCACCAACAAAACTCAGCAAAGATTGTTCTTGCTCGGACTTTAACTTCTGGATATTCGGCAGCGTTGCCACAACGGACCGAATGGCTTTGCTCGCATCTTTCTCCGCCACCATTACGGAACTACAACTCAAACTAGCGCACAACCTCAACGTCATCGTTGTCAGCCACTTCCTCTGTTCGCTGATTGGACCGCCGAAGATTTGGCCAGAGAAAACCCAAGAATATACCGCAAACCCAGAAGACGTACTGAAGGAAAAGGAAAATTGAGCGGAAGTACGTAGGAGGGCAGAACCAGGCTAGCCATCCGTATCACCGCACAGAAGAAAGCTGACTTTTTTGGTGCTTTGAGCACCACAAGCCTAGTGCCGTCTAGTTCTATTACATTTGAGAGAAGGTAGACATCTCTCAGCCGATCTCTCCATCACTGGGCAAGTCACCAAAGCAAATCTAGATTGATAAATAGCACTACGGTTAAGGAAGGAAAAAAAAAAATATTTTTGATTTTGTGTTGAACTGTCCCTTTAACATGTTTCTATAGCAACAAGTTGGCATTGTCTGTCTTTCCCAGTTGTTCTCACCCCAAAATAGTGAATGAAACGCCAACATATAGCTTGTTTGTTGGGAGAAGATTTGCACATAATCTGCTGCACTTCTGAATGGCTTAATGAGGCATGCAGTATACTGGTTAAGGAAGCAGGGGCTGGATCAGTGAAGCTACATGACCTTCCCAGGAAATGCACAACAAAACGCAGAAAACATAACATGTTTAAAAAATAAAAATAAAGAAAAAAAGGTTTCTGTTGGTTGCCAGAGCTAAAGAAAAAGAGAGAGGGTTCAGTTAATAATATGTAGCCTGTTAACCTCATGTTTCTTTTTTAAGTGGCAGCCTGCTTGCCTTTGGCTCTTCTCTGCTAAGATTGAAGTTTGTTCTGCAGCCATATCAAAACATCATGCAGCAGTTGATTGGTCTAGGTGTCAAATAAGCCATTTCTTTCCCTATGTATAGAAGGTATAAAGTGTAAAGTATAGAGTTAGTGATGTAACTATATAGTTAAAGAGTCATAGACACCTGTAAATAGGTCTAAAGACCTGATAATACTAGGGTTAGGCGCAGGCCTGAAGTGCACAAAATTATAATTATATCTGACAGTTTTTTATAATTAACCAAAAAAATCAGCCACCTTTACAAACCTATTTTTGCTAGCACATTTACTCAATCAGAACCTAAAAATGACACATTCAGCAAGTGTCAACTCATATGCTTTGATATTTTTCTAACCGAGACACTGTAATAGAGAAATCACAAACACATGGTCGACTATAATTCTGGCCCCAACCTAGACATGCACACTTCAAAATGTTAATTAGAAAAATGTTCAACCTTAGGGCAATATTCAGTCTGTAGTGACAACAGCTACACCATAAATGAAGTCCTAAACTGGAATATCTGAGCGCTACTCCATTCTTTAAAAGGGATCTTTCGGTTAAACATCTGGGAGAATTACATTTTTTTTTTTATATAAATATGCCACAATAACTACTAGGTGTTCAATTAAATCTGCCTTACTTTCGACATTACTACTGATAGATGTATCAAAGCAGCTATGCTTTTATCAATAATCCATATCTGACTGAATAATGTGTTTGTTTAACAGGCAGAGAAACTGCACACCTTACTGTCCATTACACTCTATGTACAGTCAAATAAAATATACAGCCTTGTCAAACTGCTGTGCACATTGAACCTTGGCAAGAACTGCCTCTCCCGACGCCACTGCAGTATCGTCCCACACAATATAACAATGCAGAACAGTGATTTAGCTGGTTCAAATCGTGATTAGGCATTAACTTATGTAAAGCACAACTGCACCTATGACAAACCATAACTTGACAATGTTTATGGAAAAATAAAACCACAAAAATAGGCTACAAGACACTGAGCCAATAATAGAACAGGTCTTCAACACTTACCTTTGACTAAAAAAAACTGATTAACTATGGTATGAACTAACTCAATACTGACACTATTGGCCTCTCTATTCAATAATAAGTGGAAAAGAAAATGCCTCCACAGTGTGCTGTGTTGCCTGCTGTTATCACGTCAGTTTACTCACTTTTTGCAGGTTCACCCAGCTCATTTTACCGTCTCAGAGACAATCCCATTACGGCTTTCCTACCAAAGCGCTAAATCCAGCCAACTGGGCAGGCAGTGGTGTACGAGTGTGCTTCAGCTAGACAACCGTCCCACGACTCCTCCCTCCTTGTGCTCAGAGTCAACCGTGCATCAGTAACTTCACAGCCTGAATGAGGGTGCCCCCTGTGCAGGCATTAGATTCTGTTTTTTTCCCCCTCCCCTCCCTGAGGTAACGTGACTTAGTCCAGCAGGCCTACTGCAGCAGTGGACAGCAATCTCTCCAACTAGCCACAGTGTCAGACACCATGAGTGACTGCACAACGCTCCCCAGTACAGGCATGCCAAGGTCCAGCTTAGGACTGTGCTTTAGTGTAGAGCTCCAGTCCCAGGTTAACAGAGGGAGCAAGCAAGGAAGAAAGCAACATGTTACCTTATCCATGCCGAGCCCAGTTCTAGGGGAGTGGCCACGGCCTGGCAGGCTGCATTGGCATTCACTGTTGCTAAGCTGCCAAACTGCCTCTTTTATGAGGGAATGGATCAGGCTGCTTTTTTAGTAAGGAATAAGTGAAAATGGGAGCAGAATGGTGGGAGGCCCGGGCTCCTCTGGGAATGTTACACTAGGACAGTTCCCAACCACAATTTCCATAGTACAATCACTTCCATCCAAGATGGCAAGACGTAGAACAATGTTGTTTAGAGCTGATAAGTTCTCCGAAGTCCTCCACTGATGTCACTGTCTGATGACACTGCCTCATGTTGTACACAAACAGATCGACACTTGACCCGGACACCAGTCTAAGACCCCTAAGACCTATGCTATTTATGCTTAATCTATACAAGGACCCTGACCCTGGGAACTACTGTCTAATCTTAACTAGAGACAAGATGTAAACCATAGTATAGGTATTATCTCCTTAGAGTTCTGAGAATGAGTCTTATATCCTGTAAAATCAGTTATTTAGTGGATCTAGTTATGCAATATAAAAATTTTGACACTGGTCTTCAAGTACATTTGATTTCCATTTTTAGCAGAATTTCAAAAAGTATTCAGTCCAAAATTCAGACCTCAAACCTCAGTGATGCATGTTGCACCCTAACCAGTATACACTCTGAAAGTGGATACAATACATTCAAAACCAGTAGGATTACCGGCCAAACTCCCTCTGATATCTGACCCTCACTCGCTACTGTGTGGTCTACTGGACCCTGTGTTTTGAGACTCCATTCAGCCTTGTCAAACTATATAATGCGGTTATTTTGTAATTGTCTCAGATGCATTTTCAACATTGCTGTTTGATACAAGGCCTCACTAAGTTTGTCCAATGCAAGTTGCTGCCTTCAGATTGCATTATACATTTAAAACCAAGTGAGATCAACTGAACAATGCTCCTCTATTTCTTAAGCCCCTCAGGCACTATGCAGAAAGGCCTTTCCTTGCCTTTGCATGGGTGACTGAACATTTCAGTATCATACAGTGAGCAGTTACGAGTAGCAGGGACAGCCATCAAAAGGCCAGGCACAGAGCCACACAACACTACTGCAGGGCAGCAGGTCAAGCTGGGGGATTCCAACCAGCATACCAGGGACAACGCTGTCCTCTGTAAAGCACAGGGGGACAAAAGCCTGGTTAGGGAGAATAGCATGGCTCTGTCTTTCAACAGTCAGAATATTAGTCAGTCTGCTCCAGCAAGAATAAATAGAAAAAAAGGCTTTCAAGATAAAGCTGTGGGCCTACAGTATGTCATCTAGTGAATAAGAGGCATGTCAGATGTGTCAGCAGCTGTGCAAATGTATCCTGGTTTGCTCTCAGTTAGCCTAAACTGTGAGGCTTACATGGAATACACAACACCACAACAATAAACATTAAGTTGCACATTGTGTTAAGATACTTTTTTGAGATGCAGGTCAAGAATTAAAACACAAGCTCAAACCGAATTGTGTTGGATATTCAACTATATTCTGCAGTAACACATTTTAGAACAGTGTTTGGGGTGTTGTATGCTTGTACTGTATAGCACCTGTTGAACAAAATGATTTAACCTTGCAATGTGTGATTAACACCACAAACATAGAATTGTAGCTACACACACACACACACACACACACACACACACACACACACACACACACACACACACACACACACACACACACATATATATGATTACAGTTTAAACTAGTTGCAAGCATTTACAGGCAGTCAACAGTCATCTAGTTAGACATGTACACGTATTTAAAGCCAAAATCAAATGAATGAATTTTGGTGGGTGTGTTTGGAGTAGTAGCTACTTCATTCATACCTGGTTCCTGTAAAACATGAGGTCATTTTCGGATCTAAACAACTGCGCCCTCCGCACCTGACTGACAGATTACCCCTGTGTGAGCCCTCCTTCAGCCAGTTGAGCTATAATTAGATCAGGAGTAAACATATCCATCTACAAATAGCAAGGAAAATACTCTTTCAAGTCAATACATGGTTTTAAACACAGTAACTTCAGACTACGTCTGAGACACTTTAAAGAGTGGGCAATAAGCTAGTACGGTGTTAAAATACCCAGGTATTACCTAATGTTAGCGGTCTTGAATAAAGTTACAAACATAGCGGACTACTAGCCATACATTGGGCTCCAACCATGAATTTTAACGGCAAAAAGAAAAATGGAACACAGCAAACAGCGGTTGACGATCAACACTACCTAAATGTTAGCTAGTTAGCTATCAAGCAAGCAAGACCCCAGGCGCTACAGATCATTTTTGCTGAACATTTAGTACGGTAAGTAGCAAAAAACTAAAGTAGTTAAGTTATGTGGGAGAAACATACAAATTACCTTACCACTTGCCCAATAATTAAGAAATACAGTAACGTTAGTCAATTGAGTTAGTAAAAACTCATAGTTTAACATTAAAAATCAACACGCTTTTAACTTTAACGTTACCTGTCACAGGAGCGAGCCGCACCGACGGGAGCGCGCCGCTGAGGAGGTGCTAATGAACAATTACTTTCACCTGGTCGTTTCCCTTTTTTCTTGACAAACAAACTGTGATTCACAACTACCGACCGGTCATACCGGAGTTCAGCTCATATTGTCCCGTAGAAGTGATGAACTGGAAATTGTTAGCTAGAACTTTGACACGTGATAAGTTGGCGTCCCCTTCCAACCAACAGTTAAAGGTGCTGACACACAGGGCCAATTATTATATAAAGTCACTTACAGTTGCCTGCTCAGTTTAGCGCTTATTAATGTAATTAGGTCAGACGTCCAACATGATAGCCACAAATATCAAGACATCTCTATTGTTTTCCATCTGAAGAGATCAACCACTTGATACATCAGATTTTATTATTTCAAATCTGGATGTACAATAATAATTACATGATTATAAACCATATGATGCCAGGAAGCAAATGTATATACAATGTAAAAAGTGCATTGTGTTAACAAAAAGAACATATGAGCTCACTGAACATCTTAGCAGAGGTTAAAGGTGAAAGATGGCCACCTACCAAAGTGTTAAAGAGATAAGGATTTCCTCAAAAATCAGGCTGCATTCAAAAGAACCATTACATCTTTTGAGTCGGTAATATCAATCAAATTTACAATATTTATTTGTATGATCATATCTGGTATTTTACAACATCCATTTTAGAATATACTACTCTGCTTGGTGATAAAACATGAAGGGAATCAGTTTCTCAACAAAAAGGGGCATTCATGACACACCGCCAAAATGGTTCGTTAGACACTTGCCAACTGAGACATACTGTATACTGCATCAGTATTGTGGTATTCCTTCTTAATAGATCTGCAACATGCTACCTATACATGCAGGTCTCACATACCTCTGTTGAAATCAAAGGAAATGCAGGACAGTAACAAAGCAATCGTTGCTATCTTTGTGGTCCATTCTGAATGGATTCAATAAATAAATGGGACAGTATCACAAACTGATACATCAGGCCACTACGTGCATGAGACAGGATGGATGGAACGGACTACTATAAAACAAGATTATTGTTCTACATCAGTTTTAGGCCACATGGCTGCTGTCCATTAGTGGTGGTATGAGGTGGGACTCCCTGTCCAGAAGGCAAGTGAATGTGCACACTATCAAAGAGGGGGGGCGAGGGAGGAGGCAGAAGGAGAAGCTGCAGCGTGTGTCTTCCGGGGACGTTGAAGCTAGAGGAGTAGAGGAAGGAAAGTTGTGTTTCCTTTTGTGTCCACTGGCAGGCAGAGTTGAACAGGCGCTTCTCCCCCTCTTCCTTTTTTTCCTTTATCTCCTTCTCTTTTATCCCCACTCGCCTCTCATTTGACACAAGTGGGCCAGCTGAGGCCTCCGCAGGCAGCAGAAACAATTATGTAAAGGATCACCTGAAAAGAGGACAGTAACAAAGTTCACTTCTTGCGCCACTGTTTGATTAGTCGTGCAGTGAGCCATACAGTCGCAACACACAGGAGTTCCTTCAGTCAATGTCAAACAATGCTGTAGAGCTGTCTGAGGACAGATCATTGCCGCAATGGGTTTTCAGTGAGTTATTAATGTAAAGTAAATACAGGAGTTGTACGGGACAGCTGAGCCTCATCATAGCTGAAAATCTATCCTAATTTGACATGTTAATGGGAAAATAAAACAATCTATTATAAGTAATAATCCAATTAAATTTTTTTGTATCCATACTCACCAGGCACACCAGCACAATGACAACAGTCAGCTTGAGGTTCTTCATACACATGGCTCGAGCCAGGTTACGACTTGTGGTCTTAAATGTGACCGACTAAATGGAGAAAATAACATCAGGGACAATATTTGTGTATCAGTAGCTTGCTAGATTACTGTCGAAAGTACAGAAACATTTATACTGCCATTTAATATCATGCACCAGAAAACAAGTAGGATGAACAGGAAAAACACATTTGTCTTTAAACTCACTGAATCAACCAGATTTTCTGTCTTGTCAATCAGCAACTCCAGCTTCTCTCCTCTCTGAGCTACCAAGTCTGTGAAAAGACACAAAGGCTCCAGTGTAATGAGATTCAAATCAAATGCTTGGTGAAATGTGACTGACATTTGAGACAGTAATCCTCCAGTTTTCATCAGATCTTTTAGCCATTAAATTATTGCATAACTTTTTGTCCAGAACATTTGCTTTGGGCAAGAAGGCCAACTTATACTATCATGCTGTGCATCATTGGCACAGCATAATGAAGATGCTACTGATGCAACCACAGCACACGGCATTCATTTATGCCACTAACACATAGTAAGCTTTTTTCTGATTCAATTAAATGGATGTGTTCTTTCATTATTACCTCATAGCCCCATAAAAAAGAGGTCATATTAAGGTGCTATATTCGATATTCAGAACATTAATATAGCAGCAAACAACTATGTATAGATGTAGTGGCGTAATGACATCCTGAGCAGAGAATGAAGTCACACTCCCTCTGTGTGTGTTCTAACCCGAGCTTCTCTATTCTTTGTTTTTGGTAGCCGGACCAATAAGCTGTAAATAAAACTAGAAGGAGAAGAAGAGGTGATATTTGTGTGCAGGCAATCCCGGCCCAGACTCTGAATGTTGTATATAGCACCTTTAAGCAGGCCCAGATCTAGGCAAAGGCATTCTAGGCAAGCGCCTAGGGCCCATCTGCCACTGGGGGGCACAGTAAAAGGGAAAAGTCAAAATGTTTTATTTTTTTTAATAATTAAAAAAAAAAATTGTTAAATTTCCAACTAACACTTAATCTAAACTTGTATATTTTTTAAAATGAATATATAATTATACTGTTTTAATAAAAAAGTACAGTAAAGTAAAAACTCCAATTGCCTGAAAATGTGTTTCCAGTTCTGTATGATAGCTAGCCATTACGGTTACACTACGACGTTTCTGGGATGCTTTTGGCTGCAGCAAAGCGGAAAAAAAGAAAAATGGAAAATACAAGGACAAAGAGGATAGATGCATTAAAATACCTACATAAATACACTCACCTAAAGGATTATTAGGAACACCATACTAATACTGTGTTTGACCCTATCCTATCAATATGGGCCAACATTTCTAAAGAATGCTTCAGCACCTTGTTGAATCAATGACACAAAGAATGAAGGCAGTTCTGAAGGCAAAATGGATCCCCCACACCATTACACCCCCACCACCATCAGCACCAGCCTGCCCAGTGGTAACAAGGCATGACAGATCCATGTTCTCATTCTGTTTACGCCAAATTCTGACTCTACCATCTGAATGTCTCAACAGAAATCGAGACTCATCAGACCAGGCAACATTTTTACAGTCTTCAACTGTCCAATTTTGGTGAGCACATGCAAATTGTAGCCTAATTTTCCTATTTTTAGTAGAGATGAGTGGTACCCGGTGGGGTCTTCTGCTGGTGTAGCCCATCCACCTCAAGGTTGTGCGTGTTGTGGCTTCACAAATGTTTTGCTGCATACCTCGGTTGTAACGAGTGGTTATTTGAGTCAAAGTTGATCTTCTATCAGCTTGAATCAGTCAGCCCATTCTCCTCTGACCTCTAGCATCAACAAGGCATTTTCACCCCAGTTGGAGTTCAGGAGATTGTCTAGACCTGGACCACACCCCTAAATGCATTGAAGCAGTTGCCATGTGATTGGTTGATAATTTCATTAACGTGAAATTGAACAGGTGTTCCTAATAATCCTTTAGGTGAGTGTAAGTTAGCATGATAATCATGTGGCAGTTAAAAGTTATCTTGTTTATTCACCAAATTAAGTATCCATTTGGAGGGGGCCTGAAAAATTCTATATGTCTAGCGTAATCTTTTCATTTAATCGGGCTCTGAAAGCATCACTGTGCCATGGGGAAACCCATGAGAAGCTCACCTATGTTGCGGACCATAATGCCCTTTAGGTCATCCACCTGCATCTGAGTCTCAGTGACACGATCTGATCCTCGTTGGTCGGAGTGGTGTTTCTACAAAAAGAAAGGTAGGGGAAAAGAAGGAAATGGAAAGGTGATCTAAGCATATTTTGAAATTCTGTAAATCTGTATGTGTGACTACAGAGGTAGAAAGCAGTCACAGAGTAATATGCTCACGTCAGGCTCTTATCATACTCACCATCTGAGCTGCCAGTGTTGAGGAGAACTCACTGTTCATGGCGTAAGGCAGGGCAGTTTGGGCTCTCGACCCGTACGTTGTCTGGAAGCGCTTCTTGACTTCACTGAGGAAGCTGAATGCCCGTGACCTCTCAAAGTCCTTGGGTAAAAACAAAAGTTAAATATAAGAGGTTTTTTTTTTTGAAGTACATTCCCAGAAAAATTACCTTCTATATTGTTACCTTGTGACTCTTAATGTGTAATGTATCGGCCTGCTTCCTGTTGTAATCGGCTCAATACGTTACTTTAAAAACATGAGTTGGAGATGTATTTGGGTGCCGTAACATTATTTCTGTTTCTCCAAGTGGCTGGGTTACTCAACTTACTTCTCAACTCTTCTTTATGTTCAACTATAAAGTGCATTTCAATTAACCTTACATATCTATCACTCAACTTCCCACCTACCCTTAAATAAAAACACAGATATCTGAGCCATTTATATACTTACATCATCAGTGATACACAGGTATATGATTCTGTCATGGCAGATGTAATGAAAGAGATAGCTAAAAAAAGAAAAAAATGTGTCTACATTAGATACAGTTGAAAGTACAAAGTTGAACATAGTACACTATATGCACTGTAAAACGTCTAAGGAAACATTAACTACATAAAAAGGTGGTAAATGGGCTGTAACTCTAAATGACCTTGGTATTCTCCTCGTAGAGTTTTGAGTGAGGACACATTGTGTTGTGCCATTGTGGCATTTTATGTATTGATATATCGGTGGGCTGATATTATCGGCCAATTTTAGGCATTTCCAAACTATCGGTATCTGCATTTATAATGGCCGATAAATGAATATTTAAAAAAAAAAAAAACCTTCAACCATGTTCTGAGTGTTGGCGTTGCATAGTTTGTCCACCAGAGGGCGCTCTACAACCTCCCTGTTGGCAACACTCTGATTTTTGTTGATTCGTTATTGTGTTTTTGTTCTAAGGACTTTAAGTTTCATATCTTTAGTTTGTATTTTTATACATTTTATTTATCAGAACTTTAATATATTTTAATATTCCTCTGTTCTGTTGTTACAATAAAACAAACAAGTTTATGCATTATCATTATCATATTGCATTATCATATTATTTCAGTGAGGACCCATAAATAACTACAAATAACTAATCCTTTATCGGGCGGCTCAAACTTGATACCACTTTATTGTTTCAGGTTGTGGTTTCCTGCAGTGTGCCTTCTGTAAGCTCTGATGTCTGAGCTTTGAGTGATCTAGAGCTTGTCACATAATATGTGCTAATTTATGGCAGTCCACACTGAGCACAGAAATCATTACGTCACTGATACTGTAAGAAAACGCTTTAAATTGTGTGGACATTACCACACCAAGGCTAATCACTGGTTTCTGGTCTTATGTTGAAGTAGCGTTTTAACACACACTGTAATAATCTGATTATCCTCCACTTTATATAGAATTATGTCTATGTAAAATTACCTTTTTCAGGCTTTAAAAAGGTTCCATGCCATGAAAATGTGACTTTGAGGTTTTTTAACATTAATATTAGGGCTGTCAAATGATAAAAAAATTTTTTTTTAAATTAATCACACAATTAATCACATGTTTTATCACATGATTAAAATTCTACAACCCCAAATCAGAAAAAGTTGGGACAGTATGGAAAACACAAATAAAAAAAGAAAGTAGTGATTTCTAAATGTACTTTGACTTGTATTTCATTGCAGACAATGTGAACACAAAATATTTCATGTTTTGTCTGGTCAACTTAATTTCATTTGTAAATATACATCCTTTCCTGTCATTCAGACCTGCAACACATTCCAAAAAAGGTTGGGACAGGAGCAATTTAGGGCTAGTAATCAGGTAAATTGGTTGAATAATGATGTGATTTGAAACAGGTGATGTCAACAGGTGATTGTAATTATGATTTGGTACAAAAGCAGCATCCAGGAACGGTCTAGTCCTTTAGGAGCAAAGATGGGCCGAGGATCGCCAGTTTGCCAACAAATACGTGAGAAAATTATTGAAATGTTTAAAAACAATGTTCCTCAAAAAAAGATAGGAAGACATTTGCTTATTTCACCTTCAACAGTGCATAACATAATTAAAAGATTCAAGGAATGTGGAGGAATTTCAGTGCGTAAAGGACAAGGGCGCAAGCCTAAGCTGAACAACCGTGATCTCCGGTCCCTCAGGCGGCTAGGCATCAAGAATCATCATTCATCTATAAGCGATATCACCACATGGGCTCAGGACTACTTTGGCAAACCTTTGTCAAGTACCACAATACGTAGTTACATCCACAAATGCCAGTTAAAACCGTACTGTGCCAAAAGGAAGCCCTATGTTAACAGTGTCCAGAAGCACCGTCGACTTCTCTGGGCTCGGAGGCGTCTGGGACGGACCATCACACAGTGGAAACGAGTACTGGGGTCAGATGAATCAGTATTTCAGGTATTTTTTGGGAGAAATGGACACCGTGTGCTCCGGACCAAAGAAGAAAAGGATCATGCAGACTGTTACCAGCAACAAGTCCAAAAGCCGGGGTCTGTCATGGTATGGGGTTGTGTCAGTGCCCTTGGCAAAGGTAACTTGCACTTCTGTGATGGCACCATTAATGCTGAAAAGTACATAGAGATTTTGGAGCACAATATGCTGCCTTCAAGAAGACCTCTTTTCCAGGGACGTCCATGCATATTTCAACAAGATAATGCAAAACCACATTCTGCACACATTACAAAGTCCTGGCTGCGGAGGAAGAGGATACGGGTACTTGACTGGCCTGCAGTCCCGACCTGTCTCCAATAGAGAATGTGTGGCACATTTTGAAGCGCAAAATGCGACAACGAAGACCCCGTATTGTTGCCCACCTTAAGACTAGTTTGCAGCAAGAATGGGACAAAATTACACCTGAAACACTTCATCACTTGGTGTCTTCAGTCCCTAAACGTCTTTTAAGTGTTGTGAAAAGGAATGGCAACGTTACAAAGTGGTAAATGCTTTACTGTTCCAACTTTTTTTGAAATGTGTTGCAAGAACCAAAATAGAAATTTTGCTTTTTGAAAAATAAAACAATAAAAATCATGAGGAACACATTAAATTATGTGCTGTTTGTATTGTCTGCTATGAAATACAAGTCAAAGTACATTTAGAAATCACTACTTTCTTTATTTGTGTTTTCCATACTGTCCCAACTTTTTCTGATTTGGGGTTGTATTATTTTGCATTTCAGAACTGTTTTTAAGTACCTATAAACAATGGAAAGCAATTCTTACCAGTGTATCTTGATTGGGAATCAAATGAATGCAAAGAAAGTTACTTTATGAACTTGATTTTAAGATTTGTATTATTTATTATTTATATACTGTAAACAAAAAAAAAAAAAAAAAAAAGGGTACTAAACAACAGTCAGGAACTTGTTTATTGTTAAGGCCATGGTCAAAATTAAAGATTTAATAATAATGTAATAACTATAACAACTTATTTCCCCAGTAAATTACTGTTGAACGACAAAAACAACCACCACATGGGAAAATGGTATTTTACAATTATTGTGAATGCACCACGAGACTACCTGTTTTAAGTGAACGCACCGTCTGTGTTGTTTAATTCCGACAACGGCAGCTGCTGCGCTGCAGAGCAGACTGTTAGGTCCCGCTGTTGGAATCCTCTACAGGGAAATACAGTCACACTTTACACCGTTTAACATTAGCTGTCAACATTTTAACCTGTTTAATCCAGCTGCTAGCTAAAGGTAGGCTAACGTTACCTGCTGTCAGGTGTAGTGTAAAGTCAGGCGCCGAAATGAGGCACCGAAATTTTCTGTTTTTTGGTCTTGTTACTACCGTTTAGGTTGGCACGTTTCGGTACCCAACCCTACTTACCAGAGTCAATACAGTGTGCAGTAACTTCTAAATAATTTTGATTACTCATTGACGTCCAGTGATCACCGGTGGATGAGACAGCGTTTGCACTTTGGTTTCATCAACAGGTCGGCGAGTAGCACTCTCCAAAATAGTGCTTTGCCTGAGCCCACTAGCATCAACCTGAGTCACGTTAACTGGACTATGCTTAGCTCGTAGGTGGTAGCTCAAGCTTGACGTGCTTCGGTGTTATTTTAATTCGGCTTTACACAATGTGCGTATGGCTTTCGACTTGTCTACTGAAGTGTCCGGGAGTTTTGGAAAATAAAAAGCGCCATTCAGAATTGTGTTTTCTGCTGTCTTTCTCCATCATCCTGCAGCAGTAGGATGTGTTAGGAGGAAGTATGACAGCTTGATGATAAGTAAAGGTGTGGCAAAGGGTCAAAATAGTAGCCTGTTAGGCACAACGTGAAGCCGAGTGAAGTGAAAATAAATTAATAAATGGTGGCATGCGATTAAAAAAAATGAACGCATTATGCTCGGCCCTTAATCGCAACACGATTAACGCGTTAATGCTGACAGCCCTAATTAATATGCATTCCCCCAGCCTGCCTATGGTCCCCCAGTGGCTAGAAATGGTGATAGGTGTAAACCGAGCCCTGGGTATCCTGCTCTGCCTTTGAGAAAATGAAAGCTCAGATGGGCCAATCAGGAATCTTCTCCTTATGAGGTCATAAGGAGCAAGGTTACCTCCCCTTTCTCTGCTTTGCCCACCCAGAGAATTTGGCCCCCCCATGAGAGAGAGACATCATGGCTTTCAAACGAGAAAAGTGGCAGTTGGTCAAGGCCACACCCCCACCCTCCACCTTGACCCCCCCCCCTCTCCTCCTCAATAGCTACAGACACAGAAATGGCACATCCTAAGGAAAGCTCATTGTGGGACTGGCTCTAGTGTCTGTAATTCTGCTCCAAGACTGAATTTCGGGAAAGAGACTTCAGATACAGTATTAGGGGACCACTAAGGTCTATATAAAAGAGACTTCAGATACAGTATTAGGGGACCACTAAGGTCTATATAAAAGAGACTTCAGATACAGTATTAGGGGACCACTAAGGTCTATATAAAAGAGACTTCAGATACAGTATTAGGGGACCACTAAGGTATATATAAAAGAGACTTCAGATACAGTATTAGGGGACCACTAAGGTCTAAATAAAAGACTTCAGATACAGTATTAGGGGACCACTAAGGTCGATATAAAAGAGACTTCAGATACAGTATTAGGGGACCACTAAGGTCTATATAAAAAAGACCTCAGATACAGTATTAGAGGACCACTTCGGTCTATATAAAAGAGACTTCAGATACAGTATTAGAGGACCACTTCGGTCTATATAAAAGAGACTTCAGATACAGTATTAGGGGACCACTAAGGTATATATAAAAGAGACTTCAGATACAGTATTAGGGGACCACTAAGGTCTACATAAAAGAGACTTCAGATACAGTATTAGGGGACCACTAAGGTATATATAAAAGAGACTTCAGATACAGTATTAGGGGACCACTAAGGTCTAAATAAAAGACTTCAGATACAGTATTAGGGGACCACTAAGGTCGATATAAAAGAGACTTCAGATACAGTATTAGGGGACCACTAAGGTCTATATAAAAAAGACCTCAGATACAGTATTAGAGGACCACTAAGGTCTATATAAAAGAGACTTCAGATACAGTATTAGGGGACCACTAAGGTCAATATAAAAGAGACTTCAGATACAGTGTTAGGGGACCACTTCGGTCTATATAAAAGAGACTTCAGATACAGTGTTAGGGGACCACTAAGGTCTATATAAAAAAGACCTCAGATACAGTATTAGAGGACCACTTCGGTCTATATAAAAGAGACTTCAGATACAGTATTAGGGGACCACTAAGGTCTATATAAAAGAGACCTCAGATACAGTATTAGAGGACCACTTCGGTCTATATAAAAGAGACTTCAGATACAGTGTTAGGGGACCACTAAGGTCTATATAAAAGAGACCTCAGATACAGTATTAGAGGACCACTAAGGTCTACATAAAAGAGACTTCAGATACAGTATTAGGGGACCACTAAGGTCTATATAAAAGAGACTTCAGATACAGTATTAGGGGACCACTAAGGTCTATATAAAAGAGACCTCAGATACAGTATTAGGGGACCACTAAGGCCTATATAAAAGAGACTTCAGATACAGTATTAGGGGACCACTAAGGTCTATATAAAAGAGACTTCAGATAAAGTATTAGGGGACCACTAAGGTCTATATAAAAGAGACTTCAGATACAGTATTAGGGGACCACTAAGGTCTATATAAAAGAGACTTCAGATACAGTATTAGGGGACCACTAAGGTCTATATAAAAGAGACTTCAGATACAGTGTTAGGGGACCACTAAGGTCTATATAAAAGAGACTTCAGATACAGTGTTAGGGGACCACTAAGGTCTATATAATAGAGACTTCAGATACAGTATTAGGGGACCACTAAGGTCTATATAAAAGCATCCAAAGAGCACCATGTCATGGGACCTTTAAAAATTAGTCAGTGAACTTAGTAGGAGTAGGTCTGCCTTCATGACTTGTCCAGCAGATAAGAGGCATTTTATACAGCAACAGCTCTCTAGGTAAATTTGCCACTGTTTTTACCCATGGTGCACTTTCCATTACGGTACTTATCTGGTGGTCACATCACCCCTTGTACATACTAGTGGGATATGGACCTTCCTAACCTTAATGCAGACTAAGACATGCAGACCCATGTAGCCACAGAATAACCAGTGTGTGACTGCTATGTGAAGGGAAGTGAGTAGAAATCCTACCTGCCGTGGCTGTAGGTCAATTTGTTATTCTCTGATGGGATTTTGGCCAAAATCTGTTCAGTCACTTCCAGGAAGTTGCCGCCACACCATGCGTGCTTTGCCAGGATGGTGGTTCCACGAGCCACCACAGCAAACAGGATTGCCATAGCAACAGCTAGTGTTACAGCTCTATTACACGCTGGCAACACACAAAGAACAGTGAGACGTTACTCGCAGAGTCTGAGGCTGGGGAAAGAGGAGATTGCTAAACAGAGGATGATTCTGGTAAAACGTTTTAGGGTTACAGATAATACATCAAGAAATGAGGGGGAATGATGTGTGTTAATTAGCGTTACTAACGTTAGTATACACTAAAATAGCATGCGTTACTAGCTACATAACGTTAATCCAGTTGTCACGAGAAATGAAAACGAAAGCCAGATTAACGGTGGCTGGAAAACAACAGGCTAGCTAGCTAATGATGTTGTTGACCAATGTAGCACGGCGTTTGGTGGGTAACGTTGGCGTTAACGTTAGCCGTTTGCCGCAATAACGTTAACGTTAAGGTTACCAGTTTCTAGCAATGGAGCTGACGCAATAACAGTGATATAAAAATGAATACAATACGTTACCTCGATGTGTCAACGCTGTCCAAAGAAGCTAATTTAGCGCCAGTTTCCAACATCTAAAGAGATTTAATTTGCTAGCAAGCTAGCTTGCTAATCCCTATCGAGTGACTTCTGCTTTGCAAATCGCCCAGACCTCCAGACCGGAAAACGAACTCGCTCCTAGGCTAGGTAATGTAGTTTGTACCACATTCATTATGCCAAGTACTCAATTGTGTTGTTTTGTTTTAAGAACTACATTTTATGACTTCCTGTTATGCCGTGCTATCGTCACATGTTTTCAAAAATACGTCATGTTATGGCGACATTTTTGTTTTGTTTTTGGTTGGTAAGGAGCCCTTTTCAAGGTCTTACAGGCAATCTTAACGCTACTGCAATGGATAACTCCCAAGTGGGGTCCTTGAGGGGGTTCCAGGGGTCCCCAGCAAAAGGGGAAATAATATATGTTTTACTGTAATTCCATCCATTAGAAACACAATGACAGAATGTTTACTAATTCAGTCATGGGTTTCATACACTTTCTGTAATAAAACATCTAAAAGCAAACATCTTCTAAGATGGGGGACCCTGGGACAACATCTTATCAAATGGGGGTTTGTGGTCGAATTTGTGTCAGTTTAGGGGGTCCTTGATATGGTACAGTACATAAGGTGTTCAGTTGTAGAGAGGTTAAGTTTTCCTCTTTTACCCCCTTAAAAGAAATTAAGCAACCATTTTATTGATTTTTCAAATATTGGAAATTTAAAAAATGCAGTTTTTTAGCCCCAATGGCAGCTTTCTGAGAGTAGGCTAGTTATTTTTACTATAGCCAAGCAGATTTCCAACTTATGGAATAGGCCTACCCAACAGACATTTTTCAGACACTTTTTCTCAAGTTGTAACCACATATATAACTTTAAAAAGTCAGGTATTTCTGAATATTTGATCAATGTTAGTCCTATAATCACACACCCAGCCTAAGCTACAAAAAAAAGAAACACCTTTTGTGGAACAAAGGCCCTACCCTACGTCTTGCCTATCAGACAGCAGTGAGGGCTAAAGCTCCACGACATCTGTATTGACGTACAGAGTTGGAATGTGAAGCATGGCTGTGGAAGGCGAAAAGAAACCAGTGCTGGAGATGGTAAGACGCTTATATGACTTATGATTATATTTTATATATATAGCAACATTTATTTGCCATTGTTAAACTCTGTTTGTGTGAAAATATTCAACAAAAGAAGCTATCAATAGCATTTCGACTGCTTGTAAACGTCTCACGTGGGTAGCTAACTGCTACAGAAGCTAGCGTTAGCAGTTATTACACCTGAATCCAAACTTCACTTAACGCTGTTCTCTTTAATGCAACATTGCTTGTAGACTGATAGTACGAGTGGCATTATATGAAAGTATGTTATGACAAAGGAAACGTAAATTACTTTGCCTACTTTACAGTTGCTTCTAGTCCATAGCTATCTCCGAGTTTCTCCACTAGGGGTCAGTATTGTAACAGACCTGAGTGCTCCCACAGTTAGTTTCAATATGGTCAATTAGATTAAATTAGATTCGATTAGATTCAACTGTATTGTCATTGTGCAGAGTACAAAGACCACGAAATGCAGTTTGCGTCCAACCAGAAGTGCGAAAAGTGCAATGTGATATTCAAGTATAGAAAGGACAAGACATATAGTGCAGTGTAGACAGTAGTATACAGTTTGTTTACAGAAGGTGGGTTAGAGTAATATAAATTAAATATATGCAGTGTATTAGCAGTTACCTTTTATAAGAGCAGAATAGATATGGCTATGTAATATGAACAACATGTACAGATATGTGCCATGTAGTAGCAGTAACATAATAATAGTATTCAGAATAATATTGATATATGCAGTGTATTATTATAAGTAAAACAGAATAAATATGGATATTCAGTATGAACCATAAAGACAGATATGTACAGCTATGTGCATTGTGGTAACAGTACCATTGTAGAACAGAATGTAGTACAAACAGAAAGGAGCTGCAAAGATTAATCAATAACAATTAAATTAATCACAAACTATTTTAATAATAAATTAGGCCTAATCGGTTTGATTAATTTTTTTATGAAAGAGGTAGATATGCTCTGATTCCAGCTACTTAAATGTGACTATTTTCTAGTTTCTTCTCTCCTCTGTGACAGTAAACTGAAAATCTTTGAGTTGTGGACAAACAAGACGTTGGAGGACGTCATCTTGGGCTTTGGGGAAACACTGATCCACATTTTCTCCATTTTCTGATATTTTATAGACAAACACCTAATCGATTATCTAGAAAGGAATTTGGTTGCTGCCCTAAATATATAGCCTATTCGTAATGAGAATTAATAAATATACTCCGCAAAAACAGAAACGCCCCTTTTTCAGGACACTGTATTTTAAGATACTTTTGTAAAAATCAAAATAACTTTAGAGATCTTTATTGTAAAGGGTTTAAACAATGTTTTCCATGCTTGTTCAATGAACCATAAACAATTAATGAACATGCACCTGTTGAACGGTCGAAAAGACAATAACAGCTTGCAGGCGGTAGGCAATTAAGGTCACAGTTATAAGAAAATTAGGAAAGTAAAGAGACCTTTCTACTGACTCTGAAGAACACCAAATGAAAGACGCCCAGGGTCCCTGCTAATCTGCGTGAACGTGCCTTATGGTGTAGACACATATAGCCGACGGCCGACCGTTGACAGAAAACCCCGTCGATATGATCAGTCGCGTCCCCGTGGTCCAAAAAACTGCCACAGAACAGAGCAAAAAGACGAGAGGAGAAGAGACGTAATACAGTGAGGAAAATAAGTATTTGAACACCCTGCTATTTTGCAAGTTCTCCCACTTGGAAATCATGGAGGGGTCTGAAATTGTCATCGTAGGTGCATGTCCACTGTGAGAGACATAATCTAAAAAAAAAAAATCCAGAAATCACAATATATAATTTTTTTTAACTATTTATTTGTATGATACAGCTGCAAATAAGTATTTGAACACCTGTCTATCAGCTAGAATTCTGACCCTCAAAGACCTGTTAGTCTGCCTTTAAAATGTCCACCTCGACTCCATTTATTATCCTAAATTAGATGCACCTGTTTGAGGTTGTTAGCTGCATAAAGACACCTGTCCACCCCATACGATCAGTAAGAATCCAACTACTAACATGGCCAAGACCAAAGAGCTGTCCAGACACTAGAGACAAAATTGTACACCTCCACAAGGCTGGAAAGGGCTACGGGAAATTGCCAAGCAGCTTGGTGAAAAAAGGTCCACTGTTGGAGCAATCATTAGAAAATGGAAGAAGCTAAACATGACTGTCAATCTCCCTCGGACTGGGGCTCCATGCAAGATTTCACCTCGTGGGGTCTCAATGATCCTAAGAAAGGTGAGAAATCAGCCCAGAACTACACGGGAGGAGCTGGTCAACGACCTGAAAAGAGCTGGGACCACCGTTTCCAAGGTTACTGTTGGTAATGCACTAAGACGTCATGGTTTGAAATCATGCATGGCACGGAAGGTTCCCCTGCTTAAACCAGCACATGTCAAGGCCCGTCTTAAGTTTGCCAATGACCATTTGGATGATCCAGAGGAGTCATGGGAGAAAGTCATGTGGTCAGATGAGACCAAAATAGAACTTTTTGGTCATAATTCCACTAACCGTGTTTGGAGGAAGAAGAATGATGAGTACCATCCCAAGAACACCATCCCTACTGTGAAGCATGGGGGTGTTAGCATCATGCTTTGGGGGTGTTTTTCTGCACATGGGACAGGGCAACTGCACTGTATTAAGGAGAGGATGACCGGGGCCATGTATTGCGAGATTTTGGGGAACAACCTCCTTCCCTCAGTTAGAGCATTGAAGAAGGGTCGAGGCTGGGTCTTCCAACATGACAATGACCCGAAGCACACAGCCAGGATAACCAAGGAGTGGCTCTGTAAGAAGCATATCAAGGTTCTGGCGTGGCCTAGCCAGTCTCCAGACCTAAACCCAATAGAGAATCTTTGGAGGGAGCTCAAACTCTGTGTTTCTCAGCGACAGCCCAGAAACCTGACTGATCTAGAGAAGATCTGTGTGGAGGAGTGGGCCAAAATCCCTCCTGCAGTGTGTGCAAACCTGGTGAAAAACTACAGACCTCTGTACTTGCAAACAAAGGCTACTGTACCAAATATTAACATTGATTTTCTCAGGTGTTCAAATACTTATTTGCAGCTGTATCATACAAATAAATAGTTAAAAAATCATACATTGTGATTTCTGGATTTGTTTTTTAGATTATGTCTTTCACAGTGGACATGCACCTACGATGACATTTCCAGACCACTCCAGGATTTCTAAGTGGGAGAACTTGCAAAATAGCAGGGTGTTCAAATACTTATTTTCCTCACTGTACGTCTCTATAACAGCAGGCGGTGCTAATCTGTAATGTTGCCCATAAACCGGCAGCTGATTGGACGAACGCGTCACGTGGGTTTGTTTTTTCCGGAAATTCAAACCAGACTGTCATGGCCAAAATGAACGCCGACAGCCCCCCAGACGGACGATGGCACAGGACACACCGAACCGATTAGAGTCACTGACCTCGCCAGACTGTCCCACGGCCGATAATCGGCCTGATGTGTCCCGGCCCTTAGACATGGTGCGAGGAGGCATGAGGACAGCAGATGTGGCCAGGGCTAAGACAGCGCTACAGGGAGACAGGAAGTGCAGCGGATTGTCCTCTCTGTGGCAGACCAGGCGTAACAACACCTGCATAGGATCGCTACATCCAAATATATCACACCTGTGGGTTAGGTACAGGAAGGAAACAACAACCGCAAGAAGTCTGGCCAGTCTGGTGCAGTACATGAGGAGGAGATGTACTGAAGTACTTAATACAGCTGGTGGCCACACCAGATACTGAGGGCTACTTTTGATTTTGACACCCCCCCCCCCCCCCTCCCTTTGTTCAGGGACACATTATTCCATTTCTGTTAGTCACATGTCTGTGAAAATTTTTCAGTTTATATCGCAATTGTTAAATATCTTAATGTTCATGCAAATATTTGCATGTTAAGTTTGCTTAAAATATAAAAGCAGTTGAAAGTGACAGGATGTTTCTTTTTTTTGCTGAAAAAAAAAATATATATATATATACATATATACACAGCTTGTAAAACAATAAGTAAAATATAGAAAGTTAATTGGCAGTATAACAAACTGTTTGAACCCCTCCCCCCCCTGCGGTCCATCAGGACCAAAACCTGAAACCCTAAAAAACGTTTTTCCCCCTCTGCAGTCAGCCTTATTAACAATAAGTATAGTCCCCCTCCTGGACTATACATCTGCCCATTGCACATACTATATATTTCTTTGCATTCTGCACTAAATGCCTTCAGCCTCCTTTGTCTTATATACCAAACAGCTATTTTGTATATATTTGTTTCTGTATTTATTGTTTATTTCTTATTCATGTTTAATATGTTTGTCACCAAGTCAAATTCCACGTAGGGTAACTACTGTGGCAATAAACTCCTTTCTGATTCTAATGGTAGAGTGACAAGTGATGAGCTCAAGGGATTTAAAAGTCTTCTGGCGTGTGATGTGGGATGTTTTTAATAAATCCTTAGGTCCAGGCTGATGGGGGTGACGAGGGCTGTGTGACGTTTGTGCTGCACGATGAAGACCATACGCTGGGCAACTCCCTACGATATATGATCATGAAGACGTAAGGGTTTTATTTTTTCTAAAGTGCTACTTTAAACTCGAGCATGTAGTGGTCACAAGTTTTAACCCCTGTACTCCCGTAGGACACCGTTTTTGAGGACAAAGAGCATGACTGATGGTTCATTTTTGTCATTTTTTGATTTGACTTCAGCTGGAGGAGTTTTGTTTTTCCTTATAACTCATAGAGGCCATTCTGACAGTTTATGGTCATATCACACAGGGACTCTTAAAGGACAATTCCGGAGCAAAATGAACCTAGGGGTTAATAACGTGTACCGAGTTGAACGTTCTCTGGGACATGTTTTCATGCTAATACAAACGAGTGTAAACATTAACGCTACCGTCTTTATAAACTCTTTTTAATAAACGGTGGACACATCGGTACACATATATTATTAACCCATAGGTTCATTTTGCGCCAGAATTGTCCTTTAAGTGCGTATGTGGTTCCACTCTGTTAACAGTGTTGTTGTTCCCAGTCAGTCCAGGTCAGCTGGGATGAGTTGATAGTGGAAAACTTGTAATAACACCCTTTTTATTTTATTTTTTAAGCAAACCATTGATAACGATCACAAACCTTGCTTTCACTTTCCTGTTTCCCGTCAGTGTGGATGTGGATTTTTGTGGCTACACCATCACCCATCCGTCTGAGAGCAAGATCAACTTTCGCATTCAGACACGAGGTGAGAGACCTGTCACTCATCTTCTTATCCTTCTTCTTACAATCTGCGTTAGTTTCTAGTGTGCATACGTGTGTCAGACAGCTAGACAGGAAACATTTCTCGGGCTGTGTTGCAGAGTAAACATGTTGATTGGAGTCTTGTGTATTCACTTTGTCCAATCAGCCGAACAAGAAAGGCCAGTGGCTGGCTTTAAGTAACACACACATGCATATACACATGCACATACACCCCCTCCTGTTCTTGTCCACGTAGATCTATAACCACATTGCACAAAGTGCCTACAGCCGCCCCATCACATGAAAGGACTCGGCAAGACTGAGAGAACAACTTGTTTTTGTTGTTGAGGATGCCGGGAGGATCTTTCCTAATGGCTCATCGCAGCAAGACACAATGACCTTTCAGGCACCAGGAAAAACCCTAGTTCCCGCTGTGCCTTCAGATGTTCAGCTAGCAGACTTTTCTACATTAATTTCTGTCATTGCTCTCCACCATGACCACAATGAAAAAGGGTGGGTGGACCCCATGTCAATTAGGAGAAGAGGGCCAGGACCGCAACTAACAATTCTTTTCATTCATATGGTTTTCAGTACTAATGGATTAGATGACCATAGCAAGATTAGAGTAATGTCTTAAAATGTCGTGCTTAGTTTAATCAACCTCCAGCAAAGCCAAGGCAGTCTGTTTATAACAATAAGAACCGGAAAACAAACAAGTAACTCTTTGCACATGTGTGCAGTTGTAATCACTTTTGGTTGATTCTAGAGCTGCTGAGATTAATCGATTAATCGCCACCTATTTTTTGAAATGTTAAAATTCTCTGATTCTTCCTAAATGTGAATATTGTTTGGGTTCTTCACTCCTTTATGACAGTAAACTAAATATATCTTTATGTTGTGAAACAAAACAACACATTGGAGGAACTAACAACAAATTGATTAAAGGTGCAGTAGGTAAGACTTATAAAACTACCTTTCTGTCATATTTGCTGAAACTGACCCTATGTTCCAGTAGAACTACATGAAGCAGGTCATTAAAAAAAAATCCGGCTCCTCTGGCTCCACCTACAGCCTGGAGTGCGATTTGCAAAAATCCACCGCTCCCTGTTCAGATGCACCAATCAGGGGCGGGGGTGTCTCCCCGTCAATCACTCATTCATCCTCCCTTGTGGGGGGAGGGGCTTAGGAGACCGTTTTGGGCTTTAGCGGAAAGGGGGGAGCGACTGAGAAGTTGTCGATGTTCACATTTTTTGGCTAAGTCCTGGATCTTCACAACCCTACCTACGGCACCTTTTAATCGTGAAAATAATCAACAATTAAAAAAGAATCATTAGTTGCAGCCCTAGTCGATTCCCATTCATTATTCATTTCCTGTTGACGTCAGCTGCTGCATTATTTTGTGTTTAAATCCCCAGTGTGTAACGTTTGTAGTTGTTCATTATCAAAATCTGTGTTGCCCGTTCACCAACTTGTCCTTTTTCATGAATATTGACCACCACCATCAATTTCAAGTATTCCTATTAGCTTGGAATTTTACATTTGCTCTTGCATGAACTGGGGTAGACGCTCCATAATGATGCGCCATCTTGAAATACGTTAGCTGGTAAGGGACATACAGGACATACTGCGCTTTCGTGTTTTCGACTCCTAGCTGCTGCTAATGCTGCTAATGGGTGTCGTCGCTTCCCGGCCCGGCAAGTTTGAGGAAGGAAACATGGAGGAGCACACGTATTCAAAATCTAAATCTTCTTCTTCTTCTTCGCCCAGAAAAAGAAAAAGGATATTGAAAAGAGCGAGAGACCGGCGTCATCAGAAAAAAGAGTGAACATTAGAGCTGCTTTGGACGCACACCCCA